>NC_047674.1:4494461-4794461 GCF_011762505.2 Arvicanthis niloticus | reverse complement strand
AATTTTTATGACTTCTAAAAATTTAATTGTAGTAGCTTATATCATTTAGAAAGTTACAGATGCTAAAATACTCATCAATTAATTTAGAAATGCAGTTACCTAGTTAGTTATCTTACAATAAGCTCACAAATAAAATAGAAGATAGCAGCCCAGGAGCCATTAAGTTGAGTTTACCAAGAGTTATTTTTGTGCAGTGACATGGATCATGCAGTAAAAATGCTTGCCATCAAGCCTCATGACCAAATCCAGTCTCAAGAATAAACACAAAAGGAGAGAATAAACTCCTGAAGGTTGTCTTCTGACTGCACATTCCCTGAAGGCTCAGGCTTGTTAACTTACAAACACTTAAATGTAGATACTCTGCTGCTCCTCTTTAGCATCAGAGTCCTTCCAAAAGATTGGTGCAGAAGCAATCACACCTCATTTCTGCCGAATCTGTATGTGTGCTCAAGTACATGTCCACATACACACACACAGACACACACACAGACACACACACACACACACACATACGCACGCACACACACGCACTCTCACACACATTCAGGCACAAATGCATTTAAAAATAAATAAATAAATAAATAAATAAATAAATAGGTAAATGGATAAATAAAAAACAAAGAAAGTTCTCTTTAAGTGTTTATAAAAGAGTCAAATACCATTGGAAAAGAGGAAAACACGTATCATTCTTGGGCACACCTTCTCTATGTGTGTCTATAGGAGTATAAAATCATACTTTCCCCTAAACATAAAATACCTAAATGTTGTAGGCATAATGTTTTTGTGCACTATGTAAAGGTTATCCTTGTATCATTCAAATGCTGATTTTCTGTCCTGTTTTCTTGTTTCAATTTTGGCAAGATATCTCCTGTCTCAAATGTGTGTAAACAAACTTTACTATTTATCCTTTGCCTTCCCAATAAATGCTGGTCATCCAATGACTGGGCAGAAGAGAGAATAAGGTGGAAACTTCTGCCAACTGGGGGATGGGGAAGAGGGAGGGAGGATGGGAGGGAAGGAGAAAGGGAGGGAGGGATGAAGGGAGAGAGGAGGTACCCACAAGGGGAGGTCAGGGAAACATTAGCAGAAGAGAGCTGGACCCCAAAAAAGGATGAAAAAATATAATATAGGGATATTGTCAGGGAGGAAGGCTGACTATCTTAAATATTTAAAATGGAGTAATAATTACTCAGTCTCAAGGCAACTTTAATAAATCTTGTCTCTGTGTGGTTATTTGAAGAGTTAGCTGGTTAAGGAATAACTCCCAGCATACAAATTTTATGAATCAATATTAATAAAATAATCATTAAATAAAAGATTATTATAATTAACAATTCCAATGGACCATTGGCTTTTGGGCTTGATTTTATCATCTTAAAACTTACCTTCCTAAACTCTATGATGTCACAAACGAGGCTGAAAATTATGTACTTCATTGTATAACTAGACCCAGCCATAGTCTTCCACCAGGAACATATTGAGGAGAACCAAATTCTGTGTGTAAAATGGATACCTTCTTTTTATTTGCCCAGTGGTCCTGTGCTGTTACTCATCTAGTGACTTTTATCTCCCTGGTAACAATTAGTTCTACTTCCCCATACCATTTCATACATCACAAATTGGCTCCTTGGGTCTCCTGAAAGAAACCAGCAGTAGCTAGGTAGAACTTCCAGTGTCTCTGGACCCTGTCTCAACCACCCATCACCTTTTCCATACACCCAACAGCATGAAAACCTTTTGTAATGTTAAGTTTGTGTTTCCTTCATTGTGACCAGGTTTTTCTAATGCTGTAGTAACTAAGCCCTTGATTCTACTGATTGCTATCACAATAATATATATGAGCTCTGTTTTCTTGATTCAGATACCTACAGGATGCCAGTCAAACCAACAATTCTAACATTTTAATTGAAATGGTTCATACTTAAGAAACACTCTGAAAACTTAGAAAAGAGATTTTATTGATACTTATGTAATTTGGAGGTAAAATCAAATTTGTTTTGATTTTGCACAAGGAATTAAACATAAAGAACTAATACACATATTAATATCTATGTGCCACTTGTCTTTAAAGCTGATTTGAAGTCAGCATGTGAGAATGAATAGTGAAGTCTGAGAAGCATAAAGTTAAATACTGGTTTTCCTTCTAAAATAAATAATTTAAATTAACACAAAATGATTCTCTCTGGCTGTGAAAATTTCAGAATTTTATTTCTTTCAATTTATTGTAGGTAAACATGTCCTATTGACTGATAAGCACTTTATATGTGAACTATATATAAACCCTTTGAAGACTAAATAAAAAAAATATCTAAGCTATAATTACTAAAAATATCCATGTGTCTTCAGATTTTCATACCATTTTTTTAATACCTCTGAGCATTTTAGAGATTTTTTTTCTCAGAAAATAGAAGGTATGAATAAGTTTTTTAGAGGGCTGATATAAAATACATCCCAACAATAGTCAAAGCAATTTCTTTCACAATATGATACAGATTTCTTCATAACAAAGAAAGATATAAAGCAGTCTCTACTTAAGGTTCATTTCTATCTTTGTGACTGCATTCAGTCATAATCTACTTTCTCCCAAAATACTAAATTCTCATTGATCATAGGGCTTCTGTTCATGACTATTTTTTAAAGTCTGATCCCTTGTTTGTAGCATGAATTTTGATAATTTCAAATATCACTTTCCCTTTCCTTCAGACATCTGTGCACATTGATAAGAAAATCCAGATACTCCTGTATTCAGCACTAATGTTAAATGAATGTCTTGTTTGCCTCTGCAAGATGACACAACCACGGTGGGGGGAGGTTGCCATAAGAAGGATGGAGGTAAGGGCCACTGTCTCTGGGAACTCCTTTAATAGGTTCTGCTATCATTCTGAGGCTGGGTACTCATGACTCTGACATGCTGGCACACCTGTACACTGATCTGTGATGTTTTCTGCTGGGAGTGCTGTGTTCTGTGATGCTCTGTTACAGACACATCCCTGTCTAAGACTCATAATTGGTAAACATGGGTTTGAGGTCCTTCCTTCAAAAGACTAGACAGAGACCCCCACCTGTGTATTTCATGTTGAATAGGTATGTCCCATTTCAATGTAACCCCTAATCAATTGTGAGCCCAGATGAGCAAATTCTAGCCTGCTAATATTTATTGTTTTCCACCCAGAAATATATCTCCATATCTTAATATGCCCAATTGAAGAAAAACCATGCTCCACCCATAGAGTATACGAACACACTAAAGTGGCCTTCAAATGAAAACATTTCTGCACACACTCCTTTTACTAGGCATATTTAGATTAACTGCAGTTATTGTCAAGTTTCCACCTTCTTTTTTTTTAAATATTAATTCTTTTTTTATTAGATATTTTATTTACACTTCAGATGGCATCCCCTATCCCCATTCCCCCCACCCCCCTTAGGAAACCCCTATCCCATGCCCCCTTTTCCTTTTTGCATTTATACATTTTTTTAAAATAATGTTAATCATAGGCTTTATAAGTTTGGAATTGTTCAATCAGAGGTGTAACCCACTGACCAACCTAGATATAACAACTATCTTTGACTGGTGGAGATACATGAATATCTGCCTCCCTGTTTCCCCCGTCTTTCTCTCTTTCATAACCTAGCTTCTCCTCTCCTTCTTCTTCTCTTCTTCTTACTCCTTTTCTTCCTCTCAGTACTCCTCCTACCTTAGCTCCTCCTACACATCACCCTTCCTGTTAAAATGAAACTTTTCTCTCAAAATACAATTAGAGCATAATTATGCCAATTTGTACCAGTGAGGTACAGGATAGTCCTAATACCCAGTCCATCCTTTTGTTGACTAACCAGCTCCTCTGTCATCTATTCTAACTAAAACATTTAGTTCTGAACCTGGCTTTAGGATGAATGTTAGCTGACGACCATCCACTCAAATCTTTTCTCTTAAGGTCAATAGCTATATGTTTTCAACCCCATCAGAAATCCAGAATGACTGAGTTAACTATAATTGTGGGAAGCACAAATCATATTTTCTAAAACTTAGCCAATTTATAGAGACCTCTGAACACCTGGACACTTGCTCTACTTCAAAATGTTGGAGCATCTGTTCTTCTGCCTTCTGGCCTAGGATCATCTGACAGACCATAGTGCTGCAGAATTACTAAGGGCTGATTACTCTGTCTAGGCAGATATAATCAGTTGACTATTCTGCAAGTGTGTCCTTTTCTGGACAGTAATTTGTCTGTAGAAAGAAAGTGGCAATTCTTGCCTAGTGGCTGTCTCACCACAACTGGAGTAACTCCAAGGATGCTCAATTTCTTCTTAGAATTCAATATAGGAAGCTGTCCGGAGCAGACAGGTCTCTAATGAAAATGAACATTAATACTGAAATGTTCGTCATGTCAATTCTAAGGATTTCTGATGTTTTGAAAACCAGCTATCCATGTAAGGTAATCTGGACAGCCGAAATAGCTCAGTTGGGAGAGCATTAGACAGAAGTTTCCACCTTCTAACAGCCTCAAGTGGAGCGTCCCATCATATGGGCGCTCGGGATCTGGACTCAGATTTTTGCTCTTATGCAGCATGTGTTTTACCTACTGGCCCTTCTCACAAACCACAAGAGAATTCATAGAGAAAAGATCAAAATCCACCAACACCTTTTCTAAAGTAACTGAGTCTGATGTAAGGACACCGAGATGCCAAGTGAATGGCAAATGAAAGGTAGGGATAAGATATAGATTAGATATCATACACTGTATATCATAAAATATATACCACATATCATAAAAACAAAAAATTCTTTTCAATGACTATCCACAACAAAATTGCTAGACTACATGGAATTTATTTTTTGTGGAAAATTTTATTTTTAACTTCTTAACCATTTTTACCTGTCTATTTATTTAGTTCATTTCTCTCTGTCCTTTTGACATCACAGCAAATGAATTTTCCTCATTGATGGTTATTGGTTTGTATATCAATGTATTCTTCATCTTATTCTCATTGATCTTAACACATATTTAATGTCAATTTTATTTCCAGAATAGAAGCCATTAGGTCAAACAAATCTCTCCACCAGGGGACAGAGTCTTATACAGAAAGACTTTGGCTGGGTAAATAGAATTCTAAAGTTGAATTCTGCTTACTAGAAATGGAGATTGCGAGCTTTTAGGCTAATATCCACTTACCAGTGAGTGCATACCATGTGTGTTCTTTTCCTCACTCAGGATGATATTTTTTAGTTCCATCCATTTGCCTAATAATTTCATGAATTCATTGTTTTTAATAGCTGAGTAGCACTCCATTGTGTTAATGTACCACATTTTCTGTATCTATTCCTCTGTTGAAGGGCATTTGGGTTCTTTCCAGCTTCTGGCTATTATAAATAAAGCTGCTCTACTATGTTCATCTGTCCTTGTTATGTGATGGACATCTTTCGGGTATATGCCCAAGAGTGACATAACTTGGTTCTAAGGTAGTACTATGTCCAATTTTCTGAGGAACTTCCAGATTGATTTTCAGAGTGGTTACATCATCTTGCAAGTGCACCAACAATGGAGGAGTGATTCTCTTTCTCCACATCTTTGCCAGCATCTACTATCACCTGAGCTTTTGATCTTTTCCATTCTGACTGGTGTGAGGTGGAATCTCAAGGTTGTTTTGATTTGCATTTCCCTGATGACTAAGGATGAGATGTCCTAAAATGTATGTCTGTTTACCAGGAGCGACCCTCAGTGTTTCCAAAATGGTTAACTGCATTAAGTCAGGGTACCTAGTTCCTGGTCAATCTGTATATTCTATGTGAGCTGAAAGACCATACTTTATTATCATCTAAAATCTGTTTGCTGCTCTGCCATTTTGCTCTTCTCTCAGCCTCATGGTAAATATGTTTGGAAGCCTTTCTACCACAGAGTGCTCCAGTTTGGTGGTTTTTTCCACATTCTCACTTTGAAAAGTTAAATGAAGATATGACTTCTGTTTATTTACTTTTTTTTTTCTGACACATACAAGATGGCCCCTAAATATTATCAATTTTATGATGTGATTGTGTGAATCAAGTGTTCTTTGGTTTTTGCTTGGCTGCAGGCAGTCTTTGCAAATAAATTACTAAAATCACTTTAAATTAATTACCATCATTTGCTTTTCCTGAGAGCTTTCACATTATTGGGCCCAGAAGGAGAAAAATAGTATTGAGAAATGGCTAATTTTAATCTTGTACCAAGTATTTTTAGATATTATGAGGAAAATAGAATAGCATGTCTTGATTACTGATGAGAAGAAAAACTTCAGAAGTCATCCAGTTTGTTCAAGAGAATGCAGCAAGTGTTGGTTGGAGAGCATTATGGGAAAGTATGAGCCATAGGAAAGATCTTTTTCCTGTACTGGTTGTGAGACTACATGCTTATGCCAAAGCTGACAGTGAAGAAGTAAGTTCAGGGCTTGCAAAGCACTTAAGATCCTGAATAATAATCTTCCCTGGAAATATACCAGAGTATATTAGGTTTTATACATCTATTTTAAGGAAAAAAATGTATGCATGCATTGTTTCTCCATTAACTAATCCACTGAACAGGAGTATGTAAATTAACATCCTCAAGAGAGAATTTTTTAAGCTACATGTAAAAGACTGTTCTTGGTCTGTGTATGAATTAATGTAATCTCATCCCCCTTCATTTACATTAACTGTATTGGCTCCAAGGAATATCATATCTATTTCTACATTTACCAACTTTTGTCAATTCAATAAGAAAAATATGTTCAATTACTAAATACTAATTCTCCAGGACAGAGGCTATAAGAAATTTAAATTTTTTATTGCAGGCTTAGTTTATTACTTAGTTTCATAAAGTACCTAATACCAATAGCCTCACTAATTAGTGCATTTAATATTTAATTTATCCCATTTTGATAATGGATGTTTGCATGGTAGGTAGCTTATAAGTGATTATTAATTTCTCTATTGTTTCATCTGTAATTCATCATGATACTACACCACAACCTATTTTAAACATATATTCAAATTATATGAAACAAAAAAATAAATATACAAAGTTTATCCAAAGTCTGATTAAATGGAAGGGATCAGAGGTATACTATACATCTAAATTAATTATTTGTTGTTAGCACAAGATTTATTTTTCTATTTCCAGGTAGTAGGGCTAAAACAAGAAATATTTATGGGTTGATAAATGAGAATGTTTTCTCTTGCTGCAATATAGTTTAAGAAATGTAATGCATCACTACTTGAAATTCTAGAATTAATTAATTGTGTGTGTGGCATGTGCATGTTTGTGTGTGTGTGTGTATGTGTGTGTGTGCGTGTGTGTGCATATGAGTCCTGTCCATATGGATGTCAGAGTACAAACTCAAACTCAGTGTCATTTCTCAGAATACATCCACTTTTCACTTTTTGATACAATGTCTCAACTAACATGATACCAGATTAGCTGTCCAATCATAGGATTGATAAGATGAATATAATGAGTATTTATGTACTTGCAAATATAAAGAACATACAGATGTTATAAATATAAAAGTAGACATTTATAATTTGAGATAACAATATTTGCAGTTCTTATTTTTATATATTATAACCCATCAGTAAACTACTTTATTATTAATATTATGATAATTTTTGAAAAGTACTATATTACTTTAGAATTAAAAGACATATATATGCATATATATATTTGCTTCCAAAATTTGAAGAATTTTAATTTCTATAATATTATAATATGAATAATTACCTCAGAGTTTCAGTTACGGAATTTTAGATTTCTTTAAAATTGTATAGAGTAAGCTTAAACAGATTATGGTTTTGCTGATATTACATAAAAGAGTCATAATACTGTTTTGAATGACTTTTATATTGCTAATTAATAAAATGGTAGCATTGCTTTCTAGTACAACTGATTTATAATCAACAATACATCAACATACAAAAAGCTAAATTTAAAAAGGTAGGAAATTTAAAGTCTATCAATATGTTTGCAATAGTATAAATACTACTCAGTTGAGGAAAAGATATACTAAAATTTATAAAAGATATTTGCAATACTTTCTCTACTAAAAGAGTAAAAAAAATAAAACATTTCTTGCATTAGAACCCCAGAACTTATGAATTCACTGAAAGACACTTAAAAGCACTTAGAAGTGAGATTTTTATTGATGTTATAATGTTTTCCATTTCTTCACGTGTAGTTATACATAAAAATTAAGTGGGACATTTCCAAGAAAAAGTACAGTGAGAACAATGACAAAAAAACTTAGATCTAGGCATGGAAGATGCCTGTCATGAGTGTGAGAATCCATGTATCTGGAGAAAGGCACTGACATACATTATCATGTTGTTAAGAAGTACAAAGATACATGTTGAAGATATATATCATTTCCATCCATATTCTACCAAGGACTTTGAAAACTTTATTATGTATGTGTTTACCCAATGATCTTCCATATGATGTCAGAACGTGGCCTTTTTCTGCTATCCTCCACATAGATTTCATGTGCATCTATTGATTTGTATACTGTTAATAGCAAAAGGAAAAGGAAAGGCATGAGTGGAGAAAATACAGCTAAATAAACATTGTACTGCAAATCCCTTTTTACTTGAATCTTATTCCATTTTATTTGATTCATCAACATTATATTACAACATCTTCTTAAGCCTCAAAAGTCTCCAGATTATAATAAGCTGAAATATTTTATAGGCCACCATACTCCTTACCTCTCTTTCACTTGCCTACACATTGTATATTTAATATTTAACCCATAAAGACTTCATTCTTTGTATGTGTACATTTTCACTTACAGAACATTGCTCTGTGATATTCTAGACTGTTTGCCTCCATTTCTTTTTTTCTTCATGAGAAAAATTCCCTGATCAAAGCACTCAGAGGAAATAAGTTTCTTTCATAAGTAGAGTTCATAATGGCAAGGAATTCAGAGCAGCAGATGAAGGTCTGTACTAAGCCAGCTCATTATTGATCCTTTTGAGGTTTTCGTTTGTTGTTATGTGTTGTAATACTAAACACTGGCTGCCAACGTCTGGTTGACCCCAGGGATGCAGAAATCTTCAGGTCCACCAAGTGATGCTATGTAACTTTGTTCCTTAATTTAAAATTGTTGGTTGACTACTGCTTATAGCTAGTCAGAAGACAGATAGGCAGAACTTTGGTTCCCAGACTTGGGGTCTGAGGCAGAACCATGACAGGAAGAAAGAGAAGGTGGAGAGAAGAAAGGATGCCATGGGGTAGCTGAGCCATGAAAATATGGTCATTAGGCTGGCCAATTGGATTTAAGAGTAGCCTAGTTCGGACATGGCAAGTTACTGATAGGAAAGTAGATACGAATAGCTTAGAGGGAGGATATCTGCCAAGCTCTAGTGTTTTACAGGTTTATTATAAATATAAAGGTTGTATGCCATTTATCTGTAAATTAAATGATCTAAAGGTGGGTAGAAACACCTGATTGTAATGAAATACTTATAACAACAAAATCCAGTCCAGGATTCCCCTATCCTTCATGGCACTGAAAATAGTCAGTAAGGATGATATGTGTGTGTGTGTGTTGCATAACTTCCTTGCCACTTTCAACATCAAGCCATTGTTGCTTGTTTTGTTATATTTTTATTGACTTTTATGCATTTTCATATATTTTGGATAGCCACATTTTATAAATTCTATGCTTTGCTTATGTTTTCTTCTAATCAATGCCTTATCACATTATGCACATGTATAGTGTTGATAAGTAGTATATTTTAAATATTTTATAAACTTATATTTTATATACTTTGCCATGGTTTTGTCCCACTTGCTGTAATTTAGACAAATGTATCTAATTCTTTGTTCAATATTGTGTTTACTTAAAGACTACAGTTTCATAATTCTACAGTCACTTCTTATAAGCCACACATGAAAATGCATATGGTAATTTGAATGTCTTTATACTCATATGAAATAGCAATACACAAACAGCTCAAATAAAACTTAATGTTGGTTTCACTTTACTCAACACTCCAAACATTATCATTTCACATGTACTAGATTCACAGTCATTTCTAATGTATTTTATATATGGCATTCTGTTGTTAAGTTCACATATTAATTGGGTATATTCCATACAAACTTGCATGAAGAATGTTTTGCATGCCCAATAGCCACTTATAGTCAACATTATCTTATTGGAACTGATTTTATCTATGGGATTTTTTTTCTCAGTCAAGCACAGTATTTATTAAAGGCAAATCTTCCTTGTGATATTTAATCAAGATTCTATCCCTCACTATTGACAGCAGCATCATGTATGTGTAGTTTGTTCATGCTTAAGCAGTTAAAAGAACATCCACCCTCTACTAGGTGTTGATCTGGAAGAGAAATGTTCATGTTGTTGCTGTTGTTGTTGTTGTTTAGAATGTACTTGCTCATCATCCGTATTGATTGTATCATCTAGGTCATTGTATTGCTCCTGATTGTGCTTGCTCAGTCATCTGATTAGAGCAGAACGTAGGCAGCCTTGGCATGACTACTGGCACAACCTTAATCTATAATGATTTCTAGAAGTAACCTTATCTGTCTTATACCTATATGTCTGTCTGTCTTTTTGCTTATCATGTCTTCTATAATCTATCTATCTATCTATCTATCTATCTATCTATCTATCTGACTATAACCTGCCTACCTGTCTTTCTGTCCGTCTATCTGTCTGTCTGTCTATCTTTCAAGATGGTCTAGCAGTTTAGTATATAGACTGCTGTTTCAAAAGATTTGGGTTCAAGTCCCCAAACCAACATTTTTGCTAAAAACCATCTGTAACTCCTGTGCATGAAGATTTGATGACTGTTTGTGGCATTGGTAGTTTCTGAATACATATGGTATAAGCTGAACACCCATATTCATAAAAAATAAATAAAACAAAAAATTTAAAATTTTTGATTAAATTTTTAATAACAATAGATACATTTTCTCTCACCCTTTTAGCTGAAATGAGCCATATGTGTGAGTGTGTATGTGTGTTTGTGTATATATATATATATATATATATGAAAGGCCAATACTACAGTGAATTTAAAGGGCCTAGTAGAGAAACATACAACCACTAGTTAATGTAATTGTTTTTCCATAGTATCTCATTTAGTATTCTTCTCACACTTTTCTTGTAAAACTTGTGTGAGAATACATTAAAAATTTGATACCCAAAGTCAACATTCATTCGGTACTTTCATTTACCTGTATTTTCTAACTATTGAGGAAGGTCAATCTATGATACCTAAAATATGCAACTTGCCATATTGATTATTGCTTGGGTCCCTTTCCAATTCTGTTCAGTTTTATGGTGAAAGCAATTAAGAAATAATAGACAGAACATGTTCTCTGATCTCAAATCTCTGAGTTCTATCTCAAAGTAAATTGCTAAGTTTCTACTGGGGAAAAAGTCTTGGCACCCCAAATCCCGAAAGGAAGTAATGTTATTGTAGGCTAATGGTGCTCAACTGAAAGAGAACTTACACAAGGAAACCCCTTAAGTTAAACCTAATCTTTGAAAACTCTCTCATGCATTTGTTTATCCTAAGTTTTTTTTCTAGGATTTATTTTGCTATTCTTGATTTTGTATGTATCTGAGCGTGTATGTGCGTATGTGTGTGTACATATGTGTGTATGTTATGGAGGGGTATATACAGACCACAGATATCCAGGAATCCCAAAGCATTGGATCCCTTGAAGTTATAATTATACAGAGTAAGAACAAACTGATATGAGTATTTAGAAAAGAACCTGGGTTCTACAAGAGTAGTAAGTGTTCCTAAATGCTGGGAAATCTCTCCAGCCCTCCCACAGGTTCTTACATTTAAATTAAATAAGTTTTATATCACTGACAATATCTAGACATTAATCATTCTATGGCTAAAAGTTATAGATAATTCAGCCTTGTCAGGTTTTTCATTTTAGCTACATGCTTATATATACACACACAAATATTGATGAAATCTGCATTATTCTTATATTTGGTCTTTGTAAGGTATGTTTATTTTGGCAAATTATTAGACTACTTTTTCAAACCCTTGATTTGAGTGAATAATTCAGGGAAGTACTTATTTTAACATTATGCATTATGAATTGTTCTTTAAGGTTTATTCTGGTATCTGACTCACTGTTTTGCCACATTACTAAAAAATGACAATAAAATGGCCTCATTTAAGCAAATGCACACAAATATGTGAACACTTCACAGTTCCTCTGTGCTTGGAATCAACTGTGAAAGCTTAGCTTATGCTTTTAATTGTTCTTGTAACAATTTCCCTACTTCTATTTTATAGGCTCAGATTGTTAATTGTTAGGATTACATTCGTACTATATATATAGTTAGTGTCTAGGTGTGATTAATTTTATAACAATTTATAACTATTTTTATCATTAGCTGCTGTTCAGCTCTATGCCTCGTTATTGGTAAAGTCATGTAGACTTCAAGGCCTGTCAAAAGCATTAAAAATACTACTGTTATTCAGTCTCCTGGCTTCTGTTATATTTGTGGGCACTGTTGCTAATTCTGGTGTAGGTTACTTTAGTATGAAGAAACAAGGGACTTTTGATAATCATCGTGTGACATTCATTTTAATTATCTCACTTTTAAAATGTCATATACAAAATCACACTGGGTTAGAATGACGTATAGGATTATATGACCCAAGGATTACTTCGTCAATACCTCTGATGACTGTTTTTATCTCTTCAAGACTTGTTTTCTAAGTCTTCAGCCCAATCTTCCTAAGATCTACAGTAAGCCTGTAGACATACAAAACATATACATCTTTACGTTAAAAAAATGTGATATATCACCAATACAAAGTTTCATTTACTTCAACTATGAACATCTATAAGTATAGAGAATTAAACTATTACAGATGCACAGCCAAAGCTATCTTGAAATACTATAGCGTTTTAAAATAGGCAATCTATTACCTTCCTTCCTATGTGATTTAACACTTCTGACTGGAATTCTAAAACATCTTAGTGGAATTACTTGCAGGGATGTCTACCACAAATCTAATTCTTGTAAAATCTATGTTTACCCTCAGATGTATTCTTTAATCCTTACCTAACCTACCTTCAAACAGAAAAGGAGAGATTTTTTAGGGAGGTTGTTTGTTTGTTTTTGGTTTGGTTGTTGTTGTTGTTATGGGTGTGGCCACATATCCAAATGTAACTAGGAAGCACAAAATGTATTTATTGTTTTATTTATTTTTTAATGAGGGCTCCAAATTGGTTGGGTGTAGTAGGGAAAGTTGATCTAGGAAGATTAGGAGGTAAATAAAGTAAAAATATTTCTCATGAAATTCTCAAGGAATTAATCAAATAGTAAAATAATATTTATTTCAACATCCTCACTCAATGATTATATCTCATATCTACCTCACTTTATATTCCTAAATTCAACTCAAAATTTAGTTTCAAAACTCTATATGGACTTATACAAGATTATTTCTAAACGAACTATTTTCATCTGTATGACTTTTGCTAGTCTGTTTATTGACTCAGTTTACTTAGACTACAATTTAGCACATCACATGGGTTGCATGGATGATATCTTTTTATGGATAGATCTAGAGATGAACCTCAGACCCAGAGACCAATACCTGACTGAAAAATGGAAATAAAGTTTCATACCTCTCTCTTTCTCTCTCTCTCTCTCTCTCTCTCTCTCTCTCTCTCTCTCTCTCTCTCTCTCTCTCTCTCTCTGTGTGTACTTAGCTTTAAGTAGCCAGTGATTTATTTTCCTACCTCATTTCTTTGTCCATGTATTCTCCTCTATGTCCCTTTTCCACAGAATCAATACTCTGTTTAAATTTTACATAGCCCAAAAGGCTAGGAATATTTGAAAACCATCCTGTTACTTCAATGCAGTGGTCACTCTAAAAATACTAGAACTTACAAACTGAAGAATTAATTAGTATGATAGCCTTGTGCAGTTTTTCTACAACAGAGTCAAAGAGTTGTCAGTGCTGTGACTTGACAGCCCTTATCTAATGGTGCCTATCTCTTTCATGATCTTTATCACATAGGCTATGTTTCTTAAGTCTCATGATAGGAAACTCCCCAATACTCCCAACTATTCTGCTTTATAGGTTCTTGGAAATGCTTGAGAGACATTCTTGGAGAACATATCTGAAAGCTTCCTCCAGCATTACCCTGCAACCCTCTCACAGCAGCTATTTTTTTTCTTGATAGGCCTTGTTTTAACTTTTAATGAATCTTCTCTCCAGATTTTAAGAGGAACCCTATTTTTCTATTGAACTCCCTTTGTTGGTCTCTTGTGTGTGTGTGTGTGTGTGTGTGTGTGTACATGTGCATGTGTACATATGTGTGTGTACTTGCATGCACACACATTACTATTTTCTTTCTAATGATTTTGCTCCTCGTGATGAGATCTTGCCATATTAAATACTAATTATTTCATAAGCATCATTGTTGCAGGCAGTTATGTGTTAGCTTCCTTTATAAGACCAATGACTGATGTTTTTATTCCTTTCTTTATAGATCTAGCAAGTTGAAGATAATGAATATGTTTCACTGTCATGTAAATTGTTTATCTCAATTTTGCTAAATGTTAATTTGTCAATAAATATTTGTTTAACACACCCATTTAAAATATGTTTGGTATAAAATACTGCAAGACATGTAAATAAAATGATGCTTAAGCATTCTTAAAGCTACAGTGATTATTACTAGAAAGAAATGAGTGGGTTTTTATCATTTCCCAGTGTTGGAGATTATGCATTCCTCTGTGAATACAAGAAGATAAACTATCAGAACAGGAATGCCTCAGCAAATGACAGGAACCTTTGTAAGTTGAAGGGAAAAAATGTTTACAGTTGGCTATATGTGTCATTTGCTAAGAGATGACTGTTCCAAAGCAATGATCTGTGCTCCTTGGACCTGTCGATAGCAAACACACACAAGCATAAAACTGTTAAATAATAAAATTTTTTATTCATACTGTTTTTTGTCTGATGCAATAGATGCCTACAAAGGTGATGGCAAATGTCTCAACATAATATGTGAAAACTAAAAATGTATACAGTTTTCCAATGTAGTGAGGAAGGTGATGATTGTTCAGAGAAGAAATAAAACTAGCAATGTGTATAAGCACAAGAAAATGACATTTCTACTGAATTAAGTTTCTTTGTGTCCTTTCTTTCTTTCTTTCTTTCTTTCTTTCTTTCTTTCTTTCTTTTTGAGAAATGGTGTGTATGCTGTATAGAACAATACCCTAGATTGTGACAGATATTGAATTTACATTTTATCCTGAAGGCAATGGAAAATCATTAAATATTTTACTAGAAGACAGAAATGAGCAATTAGAATAATTATCATGTTAGAATAATGATAAAAATATTCTTGCTGAAATAATTATTCCAAAGACAGTTCTGTACTAAAGAGAAGGAAGTGTGAAGAAGGGAAGAAGACAATTAGGATGTAAGTGCACTAGTTTCTTGCTTGCTAAAATGGTGGATGTTTTCTCATAGTTTAGAAGGTAAAAATCACATATCACAGTATGGGCAAATCCAGAGAGCAGTCCCTGATTTCTCTATTCTGACAATATTGCTGGCTGAATTTGTGTTTTGCCAAGACTGAGTGTCCCTTGTTCTTCTGTCTCTCAGCTTTGAGGACAATGGTCCTCACTTTTCTTAAAACAACAACAACAACAAAAAACAAACAATTTTTTTTATTCTTGAGTAGCATGCTGGTTTCAGGATTTTACATGTGTAAGTGAAACCTGTCTTTCAGTGTAAAGATTTTAATGGTCTAAATCTTACAGCTATAAACTCAGTATCATTTGTTTCTTCTAATATTTCTTGCATAGTGTCACACCAAAAAATTTCTAGTTATTGCTTTTTTCAGCCTTATTGAAACCTCACTTGTCATTCACTGCATACAATGGTCATTTAATTTCCCTCTGGCTTATAGGTATTAAGTTTCTGTAATTAACATGTAGGCAAATGACTTGTGTCTCAGCCCACATGGTTCTACCTTTTGAAACAGTTTGGTTTCTGTTACTATCCTTCATCTATGAGACTCAGAATTATTTCTCAAAAATACTGTTCCATTCAGTTCAACTAGGATATGTTCTGTGTTCAATGTATTTACACTACTTTCCTCTATATTTTGGTTGTATACTTTAATTAACATGGTTTATATATTTGCTTAAGGATGCACTAAGCTTCACAGAAACAGGGGCTGTGTAGATATAATACTATCCTCAAGACACTGTCATGAAAATGACTTATATTCTACAAAAGAAAAAGAAAAAATTTCTCTCATACATTGCATCCTGACAGGTTTTCTCATCTTCCACTCTTCTAAATTCCTGCTCACATCTCTATCCTCCAGATTTTATGACCACAAAAGCCAGGGCTCTAGAAGCCCAGGATAGGCTCCCCACCCATTCCTAATGGTGAAAAACAGAGAAAGGTGAGTTATTTGGCATGGCCACGTTGGGAAGAGAAATAAATAAATTGATTTTGAAACTTCAAGTCAATATTGAGGATACTGTCATGCATTTAATCTCTGAGTATCTATTTAGAGCTATATTGTAGAACTGGAATAAGACGCAGGCTGTATGCAGAATTAAATAATTCATATCAAACTGTGATTTTGTTTGTAATTGCTTATGTTCTTGTTCCAAGAGTTGCCCAGGAAAAGCCCCTGTGCCCTCAGAATTCATTCTTTCAGACCCCCAGTCTTGGTTCTCAGGAGATAACTATTTGTTCTCAGGTCCAGCATGATCTCAATGGCTTACTGACTTCATTGGTTTGCAGGTTTGTGAGGATTTATGTGGCTCTTCTCAGGGGCCAAGATGATATAAGTTGTAGGACAATGACTTACTTATTTGCCTTTAGCCTGCACAAAGTGTTGGGATGGGTGAGCCAGACAGACCTTGAGTGATTACCATGCTGACCTGCAGAGGTTATCATGTTACCTTCCACAGTCAAAGGGAAGGTGCAGACTGACGGAGAAAGCTTTCATCTGTCCTTCAGTCATCCATGGCACAAGTGAAAAGACAACAGATTTTCAAAAAGACATCTTCTAAGTAACCTTTTCATGTTCAATGAATGCATTAAAGTACTCTTCTATTTAAAGAGAATTGGCTATTTTAAGCCAAAGATGACTGTATTATTGTAGCAGAAATTTTCAAACAGATTATTGATTTAGAGATGTTTTCTGTTTTATACCACCTTCTCTTATCTCTGGGCTTCACTGAAATAATTTTAATTATTTTAACTTTTATAGCATAATCAATTCTTGAGGTTTTTATCCATATATGGCTTCCCTGTGGTTGGTCAAATCAGTCAAATTAGTTGTCTTTAAGAATAAATATGATAGTGTTAGAATATATAAAACCAAATTACATTTGGTATAGAAAACTTATCATAGGTGATATATGCTCACTAAAACTAAAACAAAGCATAGCTCTTATCTCTGAATAAAAACTATTACGGCTCTCAAACTGTATAGCCATACTGGTCTATTCAAGCAAAATAGCCATTTTATATTATGAGGACTGTTAAATAAAATTAGAATTTAATGTGTCTAAAATAAAATCAATTATTTTACATAAAGAATACATTTTCTTTCTTTATTATTTTTTTCTATATTTTATTGGATATTTTATTTACACTTCAGATGCCATCCCCTTTCCCCATTCCCCCCCTCTTAGAAAACCCCTATCCCATGCCCCCTTTTCCTTTTTGCACTTATACATTTTTTTAAAAAAAAATGTTAATCAAAGGCTTTATAAGTTTGGTATTGCTCAATCAGAGGTGTAACCCAATACCCAACCTAGATATATCAACTATCTTTGACTGGTGGAGATACATGAACATCTGCCTCCCTGTCTCCCCCCTCTTTCTCTCTCTCATCACCTAGCTTCTCTCCTTCTTCTCCTCCTCTTCTTATTCCTTCTCTTCCTCCCGCCTTAGCTCCTCCCACATATCACCCTTCTTGTTAAAATGAAACTTTAAAGAATACATTTTCAACATGAAATATTTTCTTATATGCGGCTTGCCATAGAAGAGACAAGCCAAAAGGGAAAAATAAGCTTTTATTGCCAAAATACTGTGATTGAATTAGTACACAAATTAAACTGAATTAGTAAACATTTTAATAGTAATATTATGCTGACAACAGACAAAACAGATTTGAGATTGTTACAATATGCCTTAATATTTATTCTTCACTAGATCACAAAGGTTTTTTACATATATCATGTATAGAGTTGGCTTTATAATATCATACTTTTAGACCAACCAGGAACAACTGGAAATATATTGCTGATAAACCTGTTGCAGTGCTTGCTGCCTTGGGAAATTCTATCTTAGCACTTTCCAACACCCTTTGTTTATGAGAAAAAAATCTCAAAAGATGGCTCAACGTGAGAATATGACATCTAAGTTGTGATCAGAGTGATTTTTTTGTAATGCTTTGCATGGGAACATTTCACATAAAGCTTTAGACCTTCTTAATAATGACAGTTCAGTCCTCATATCTGAATCAAAACCAAGTGGTGTTAAATGGTATATTTCATTAATGTGTGTGTGTTTATGTGTGTGTGTGCATGTGTGTGTGTGCTTTAGACAAAACATTGATACATACTAAAGTAAGAATTATTTGAAATATTTACTCAGTGATTAGGGAAGCATTTAAGGAATTATATCTGAAAACATGTGCCATATGCAGCCGAATACACGGTTAGAAGCATCCCATGAATAAGGTTGATTTGAGATTTCTGAAATGGTTTGAATTCACATTTGAAATTAACCTTTGCATTTGAATTTTGATGAGCTCCTGAACTCTTCAACAAATGTTAACATGATGTGCTTCATACATAGCAAAAATATCCCAAGAGTCAAACTGAGGAATGAGTGACAGATTTAGAAAGGTTCTGGGAGAGATTGGCAAAGCAGGAGGTGAATGTCAGGAAATGTTGGCTATAACATTTCACTGTCGGAGAAAGACATGTGTTTGGGAATAACTATTTCCTTGAGGCATAACATGACAATATACATGATCATGATATAAAAATTGCTGGTTCTTGTGCACAGTGCAGTGGTCCTGTAACCATGCAATGAATTAAGTAAAGGACATGGTAATCACTCAACATATAGTAACAGCAGAAGGGCTATTAACATTCTTTTACAAAAGAGAGAAGGAATATAAGCCTTCTTTCTAGCTGTCTGTTTTCTCATGCCTCTCACAACATGTGGTATCAAAGGGAAGTGTTTACACAAGGCCTTTTAAATACTTCATAACTGTGACATTTTATCATCTGAAACATTTTAATACAACCTCAGGTGTGCATATATATAAATAATTCTATAAATTTGGCAAAACATCATAAAGATATGTAGGTTAAAACAATTCCTTGGTAAACATATAATATCAAAATTTTTCAAAACAAAAAAAACAAATTTTCATACTAATAAGATACATATCCTTATTTTATTCTATATAAATAATTAAAACATGGCTTGATATTTGATACTGAAGGACATAGAGCATTAAATAGCTTTCAGAGGTGATTAGTATTCTAATTTTATAATCAACCATCCCTACTGAGGAAGTTACTAGGTATAAATATGTATTACAAAATGGCAGAGATGGTAGAACATCTTTTGGGTATATGCTCACGAGTTATTTAGCTAGGTCTTGAAGTAGAACTATTCCCAGTTTTCTGAGAAATATCCAAATTGATTTCCAGAGTGCTTCTATAAGTCTGCACTCCCAGCAACAATCAAGAGTGTTTGCCTAGCTCCACATCCTCACCAGCATGTGCTATCGATTGAGTTTTTGATCTTAGCCATTCTGAATAGTGTAAGATGGAATCTCAGAGTTGTTTTGATTTGCATTTCTCTGAAAGCTAAAGACTTTGAACATTTCTTTAAGTGCTTTTCAGGCATTCCTCTGCTCAGAATTTTCTGTTTAGCTCTGTGCCCCATTTTTAATTGGGTGATTTGGATTGTCGGTGTTTAACTTCTTGAGTTCTTTATAAATTTTGGACAGTAGCCCTCTGTCAGATGTATGGTTGGTGAGGATCCTTTACTAATCTGTATGCTTTTGTCTTCTTGACAGTGTCCTTCACCTTACAGAAGCTTTACAGTTTCATTAGGACCTATTTATCAATTGTAGATCTTTGAATCTGAGCCATTGGTGTTCTGTTCAGGAAATTACTATACAAATATGTTTAATGCTATTTCCTATGTTTTCTTCTATGAGATTTATTCTATCCTGTTTTATGTTGAGAACCATGATCCACTTGGAGTTGAATTTTGTGAAGGGTGATAAATATGGACCTATTTTCATTCTTTTACATTCAGACATCCAGTTAGACTACCACCATTTGTTGAAGATTTTTTCTTTTTTCCAGTGCACAGGTTTTGGCTACAAGAAATGAAGGGAAGACAGATGGAACAGAGACTGAGGGAACAGCCAACCAGCAACAAGCCCAACTTGAGAGTCATCCCATGAGCAAGCACCAATACCTGACACTATTAATGGCACTCTGTTACGATTGCAGATAAATGTCTAACATGTTAGTCCTCTAAGACCCAGCAGCTGACTCAGATAGATGCTGACACCCACAACCAAACAATCTATGGAGCTTGGAGACCCTTATAGAAGAAAAAGAGGATAGACTGTGGCCTCTAAGGAGATAGGCACTCTACAGCAAGACCAAAAAGTTAACTATCCTGGACTCTTGGAGCTCTCAAACACAAATCAAAGAACATACAGGGGTTGGACTTAAGCCTTCCCACACATATGTAACAAACATACATGTTGGTCTTCATGTGGGTCCTGAACTACTAGAATTGAGGCTATCCCAAAAGCTGTTGCCTGTAAGTATGATTTGTCCTTCTTGCTGGGCTACCTTGCCTGGCCTCAATGAGAGAAGATGTGCCTAGACTCATAGAGACTTCAGGTAGAGCATAGGAGTCTCCACTTGCTCAGAGAAGAAGTAGAGGGGAAATAGGAAAAAGAATTGTGAGACAGGGTGACAGGTAGGGGGCAGTGAACCAGATGTAAAGTGAATAAGTAAACAAATTAATTAATTAACACACAAGTAACTTAAGTAATTAAAATGGCCGAGATAAGTAGAGAACTATTTTAGAAATTGTTCCCCAGTACAAACCCAAAATTAATTGAATGACTTTTTGTGAAATTCGAATTATTAATTCAAAACAACATTTTAAATCAAACATTATAATGAAAAAAATCTAAATAAATACTAGTTTGAGGGCTATAGCACAAAGATAGAGCATATTTAACATGTACCACTCCCCAAGTGTAATCATTGTACAACCGGAAAACAAATTCAAAGTTAAATTTATTTGATACTTAAGTATTAATGAGTGATACATAGGAAAATATCATTTTCCCATATTACCATGTTCCTTTAAGAGCAGATATCTTTTTATGAATGGTCAAACATGAGTCTCAGCCTGGTGCAAGTCTGAGAGGGCCCAGGAAAAGAGTGTTTCTGGGTATCTGCACCTGACACAAATGAATGGGAATTGGTAGAATAGAATAGAGGTCTGACAGGGTCCACAGAAAAGCCAAGCTTCCACCTCTAACTAAGGATCTACTTCAAGGTGATAATCCCTTGGAAACAAAACTTAATTTTCTCCAGTGCTGTTTCCCTGGACATAATAACCACATTTAAAGGCAAGATCCAGCTCAAGAGTGATGGATGACACAAAGTGAACTCAATTGTATTTTACAGATTTTTTTTTGTATTTTTGTCTTACTTTTACTTGTATATTAGGGTTTATAGGTGTTTTTTTAATGGGGTGTGTGTGTGTGTGTGTTTACTGACTGTGCATTTAATTTTTTTTCATTTTTTTCTTTTACTTTAATTTTTTGGTTGGTCTTTTTGTAGTTTTTTGGTTGGTCTTTTTATATACCACAAGAACATGTAGTCCACTATATTCATATGTAATATATTATTCATAATAGCCAGGAGCAGGAAACAATCAAGATGTCCCTCAACCAAAGGATGGATACAGAAAATGTGGTTCATACATACAATGGAATACTACTTTGCTATTAAAAACAAGGACATCATGAATTTTGTAGGCAAACAGATGGGACTAGAAAATATCATCCTGAGTGAGGTAGCCCAGACCCAAAAGGACATGCATGGTATGTACTCACTGATAAGAGTATATTAGCCAAAAAGCCAGAAAAACTAGGATACATTCCCATAGACCATAAAGAGTATAACAAACAGAAAAGCCTAAGCGAGAGTGCTTTAATCCCACTTAGAATGGGAGAAAATTAATCTTGGGAGGCAGAGAGAGGGAGGGACAAAGGTGGTAGAGGGGACAGGGAGGGGAAATGGAGAACAGGATCAGGTATGGGGTAGGGAACAGGAGAAAAGCCCAGAGGGTCAGGAGAATGAATGGAAATAGGCAGTCTCAGGGCAAGGGAGGTGGGGGTACCATTTAGAAAGTATCAGAGACCCAGAAGGTGAGAGAGAGATTCTCAGGATTGAATGAGAGTGGCCTTAGATGAAATACCCAACAATGGGAAGAGGGAACTCAAAAAGTTCACCTATAGTAGATAGACAGGACCTCAGTTTACTGTGGGACAAGGTTACTAACTCACAAGCAAAATTTCTGACCCAGATTTTTTCCTGTCTAAAAGATCTGCAGCGATAAAATGGGGAACAGACCGAAGGAAGGGAGGTACAATGACAGGCATAACTTGGGATCCATCTCATGGGGCGGGGGCCCAAAGCCTGAAACTATTACTGTTGCTATGATTTACTTATAGACAGGAACCTAGCATGGCTGTCCTCTGAGAGGCCCAACAAGCAGTTGACTGAGACAGATGCAGATAACTTACACCCAAACAATGAACTGAAATGGGGGACCCCCGTTAGGGGAAAAATTGAAGAATCTGAAGGGGAAGGGCACCCCATAGGAAGACCAGTAGTCTCAACTAACCTGGACCCCAGGGAGCTCATAGAGACTGAGCCATAAACCAGAAGGCATAGTCAAGCTGATCCAAGGCCCCAGCATATATATAGCAAAGGACTACCTGGTCTGGTATCAGTGGGAGAAGATATGCCTAATCATTGAGAGACTGGAGGCTCCACAAAAGGCCTGGGGCAGGGAGCACTGTCTCAGAGGTGAGGAGGGGGAGCAATGAGATGAGAAACTGTGTAGTCGGGGGGGAGCTGGGAAAGAAGGTCAAGTCTGGAATTTAAATAAAATAGAATAAAAATAAAATTATTCAAAAATAAAAAGGGAGAAAAGAGAGTGTAGTTGGGATGATAGGTAGATTGTAAAGTTATGGAAGGAGATAAGAGAAGAGAGATCATGATAATAGTATATAGTGTAAAAATGATTTTAAATAATTATATATACATTTAAGAGAATAAATTGTCTATATAATGAGATTACTGAGTATGCGATACAGAGTTAAATTAAGTTTGGAAGGTAACATAGTTTTCATTAGTTCAGAAAAATGTTCTCATGGTTATAAGTTCTATCTACATTTTTAGAATAGAACAACTGAAGTGAAATATTGTCATGTTCTGTCCCCTTGATTTGACTGGACGTGGTGTGTGTGTGTGTGTGTGTGTGTGTGTACACTAAATAGTTATTTAAGAAGATGTGAATTAAATGTGCATTTTGTTGAGAAGGACATACAAAGTAAAGTTAAGACAAGCATTAGGAAACAGGGAAGAGAGATCTATCAGGACGTGGCAGAGCTTGACATGATTGTCAAAGGTACTTTTTGTTACAGTCATTGTTGAAGCCACGTTATTGGCTTCATTCATCATTCATCATTTTCCTGCAGAGGAGTTTTGAGCTGATTCATATATAATTTTGTATTGGTAAGGTTTGGGTTACATTAGTACACGTAATGTATATAGTTGTATAGTTTTTTAATGAGTGTAATGATTTTTATTGAGTTTTTATCAGTTACTAATATTAAAATGACTTTATATTGAAGCAAACATGAAAAAATTGATATCTGGATGTAGTGAGTGAGCTACATTTCAGTATGCTTTTCAATATATTTCTAGTGTCTCAGTATATTTCTTTTGTACTTTTTAGCTCATGTTCATAATGTAATGTTAATGCTATCAACTCTTATTTGAGGGCAGTTTTTCCTAACATTTACATACTTTAAAGTCATCTAAGAAACTTGATCTTGAAGAAATCAACTAATCTGCATACTTGCTTAAAAGTCCTGTGGCAGTGGGGACACTCTTTAAGGTTCTCTGATTTCAGTATTCACATCCTTCAAATTTTCTTCTAAAAAATGGTGTTGAGGTACCAACAGTGGCTTGAGCTAATTTCTAATTCATATCTCAGAACAAAAGCAATTTCTTTAATGACAAAAATAAGACTAGACTTACCAAGTTGGTAAGGTTCTGAGATGTGAACATCAGCACTTCGGGTGTTCAAGCTAGATCTTAGAATGACCTCCAGAATTGGAAAATTCATAATTTAGTCATTCTATGCAAAATATGTTTTCTTCCCTCCCCCCACCCAAAAAACTCCCTGTGGTTTTGTTACCTGTTGAGATAATGTTTGCTAATAAAAAGAACACATTACGTGTTTTCCCAAGCATTCCTTCATGAAAGAACATTTGATAGAAAATGTGATATCCAATGTTGTCACATGTTTAAGCTCTGTGGGAAAGCACATGCTGGGACAAAAAAAAATTCATGCATACATGTAACTGTGCTTCAATATGAAACAATCAGTCAAAGTATCAATTAAAAGTTCTTGATGGTTAAAAATATTTTTAATTAAAATACTTGTTTATTTTGTGAATTTCAAGCAACATTTCATTTTATTGCTTTACTTGATTTCAGTGATTTCTAGAATAGTGCAGAGGAAAATGGATAGAAATGAAGTGTTATCAATGACTTAGCAAATATTGACAGTGAAATTAACCCAAGACAAAAAATGAAATATTGATTTTTCTACTATTAGCCCAGTAGAAATGCAAAATCAATTATAGAATAATAAAAGATTAAGATTCTTTTATTACATTATCATGCAATGAATATGAAAATATCATTTCTAACATGTAATGGACAACAAGCTTAGTAACTCTGGAAAGGCAAAGGCAAAATATGTGCCACTGCTGTCAAGAACTGCTGTTTCAAAAAACTAATCCCTCTGCATGTCAAGCTTTAGAAATACCATGAAAAGAAAATGAAATGAGTTGGTATAGTCATCAGAAACCATGAGAACTCTCTGAATGAGTGAAATGAAGACTTACTTAATCTTTACATGATTGCATGTTACCATAGAATTAAGAAATGGCACATATTTAGGCCCATGGAATTTATTATTTTCTTAAAAAATATAAATTACCCTATTATGACTTTTTAACTTCATAATCATTAAAAAACACCAACTATGGCACTTGAGTATGAAGTTCTATAATACATTTTAATAACAAACACTAATCTTTCAGAGATTATTTAGTTTAAAATACTTTGTGAAATCGAATAAAACTATTTTATAGAGAGAGGTTAAAGCCCCTTCTGCTTTGATATTGCCAAGTGTTCTGTACTAAAAGACTAAATGGAGATCAATTGTCTTTATAGCCCACATTTTGTTTATCTACTAATTTGCCAATATCTGTTTAGGTGGAACTTACATCTAGTCTATTGTGAAAAATGATGCAATTAGGAAAGAGATTACATGTCTTAAAATTTCTGACTTTAATTGGTTTGCATAGACCTCCAGAGATGGGATACATTTACTTATTATACAGCAAGTATGAAATCAATTTAAAATTAATATTTGTGATTTTAAAAAATATTTTAAATAGGTTTTACTGAGCAGTATAGTCAGTAATTTCTCTTCTATGGCAGCTCAATCATTTGTCATTTTATGTACAGTGCAAGAAAGTTCTTCCTGTCCTGACTAGCATAGTTTATTTGTAATATTGTCATAACAGATTTGAAGGTATAACATACTGTAGTTTTAATTTCCTATTCCACAGTAGGACACGGAGAATCATTAAATGTATTTGAGACACATGTATTGTGCTCAAGGCAGACTCTAACAGCTCTTTTAGCCACCAGTTTGGGGCATCTTATTTTATTTACATTTGTTTGCTTGTAGTTTGGGTTCTGTTTTGTTTTATAATTGTGCTTGTTGAAGTGTAGAAGTAAATTTTCTGCAACAAACAGTAACCTCTTATCAAACAAACGACCTTCAAGAGTTTTCTCTCCTTTTGCAGACTCACTTCTTTTTTTTAAAAAATTGTTGATTGTTTCAATCACTGCAGAAAATATTCTTTCAAATGAGAGAGACAACTAACTTTCTTTCATTTCTATTGCCTCATGTAGGTCTGTATTCAGGAGATAATCACCAAGGCCAACGTCATGAAATATTTCTTGTGTGTTGTATCCTAAAAGCCTTACATTTTCAAATAGATCTTGTATTTAATTTCTTTAATGTGAATTTTCTTTTGTCTATGTGCAAGTTAAGAATCAATTTTGCCCTTTTGTCCGTGGATAGCATTTTATTACAATATTTTGCTAATGGTATCCAGTTTTATTTTTCACATTCTATAAAAATGCATAATATCAATAGACTCTAGATATGTGAGCAAATTATTATAATATCTTTGCTTCATTAATTTTTATTCTGGCTTTAATCAAACTATCATACATATGTACACACACATGCTTTTATAATGTAATTGTATTCTAACTCTGCTAAAAATAATAAATATGTAGTGTATCTTAAAAAGAGGGATGCCACCATGACCAGCTAACTACCGTAACTTATACATTATTATTTGCACTTTTCACACAGTTATTTTTCACACTGTCGTAACTTTTAAATCAAACATTCCATATCTGGATGTAGAATCTTTTGAAATCAGCAATGCTTATGACGCCTCTAGGTTTGCTCTTCTTAGGATTTGTTTGTTTAAAACATTGTTTCTATGGTTCACTGATCTTTTACATTTTAGTTTCTGTTAAGCTGTGGTTTATAATTATGATGCACATAACATGAAATATATCAATTTGGGTAGTATTTATAGCTTCTATATGTATGTTTATGGAATATGTGTGTTTCATATGTAGTATGTGATTGTGTTTACACTTGTTGTATGTTTATGGATACCAGTTGACATCCTTCTGAGTCATTCTATGGGAGCTGTGCACTTGAAACAGAGTCTGCCATTGTATATATTTATATATGTTAGCTAGCCAGAGAACAAGTGTGCTGTTGGAATATTTTCATCAATTTGACACGAACGGAAATCCTCTGGGATAAGAAGACTCAATTGAGGAGCTTCCTCATCAAGTTGGCATGTACTCAAGTCCATGTGAGTTGGTTTTGATTTATGATTGACATGAAGAATCTAGAAGACTATGGCTAAGCCAAATCTGGGAAGGTGATCTGTGGGTTATAAGAAAGCCAGCTGAGTAACCATGAGGAATGACCCAGTAAGAGGCATTTTTATTTCTGTATCATTTCATTGAATATTTAAAATTATGTTATTTTTGGAGTAATTAGTAGGTTTTTCTATATATAAAGTCACTTACTAAACATTAAAAGCCTTATCTAATGACCTGGCTAGAGGTTTTAATAGCAGAGAAAATATAGCGTTAAAAGTGAAAATGTGTGCATGTTCTTGAACTTAAAGGAAATCTCTATTTTCATTACTGACTATGATATTAACTATAGCCTTGACATAAGCAGCCTTTACAAAGTTGATGTACTTTAGTCATTTTGGGGGGACTTTTAATCATAGATGTAGTGTGATGTGCTCTGTTTGTCAAAATATCTTTTCTGCCTCTGTTGAGATGAGCATAAGGTATTAAATTTCAATTGTTTACAGTGATATAGTAAACAATAGATTTTGATATTTTGCATCACACCTTTCTCCGCAGTGAAGTTATGTATGGTCATGGCATAGTTAGTTTAATATGAATTTAGACTGACCAATGCTTCAGAGTTTTTACTATTGTTTCTTATTTTTGTGATTATAATATAATCACACTCTTTGCCCCTTCTTTCTCCTTCTTCTAAATCTTTCCTTATAATCTTGTTGCTGTCTTTTAAATTCATGGCACCCTTCCATTAACTGCTTTTATATACATACACATACACACACATATACATATACACACATACATACACATACACACACACACACATAGATGATAGATAGATAGATAGATAGATAGATAGATAGATAGATAGATAGATAGATTCCTAAAAATAACTCACTCAGACTGTATAAGATTACTGCATACATGTGTTCTATGCTAATAGTGGATAGCCAACTCTGCTCTTCTCTGAAAAATATTTATCCAGCTCCCAGCATTCCTTAGTTGTTTCTAGTTCTTTGTGTAAGATTGAGCCAGGCAGGGACTTCCTCTCTTCATATGAAGATATGTACTGTTGTTTTCTGATTTTATTATCTTGCTTTTCTTTCAATTGTAGATATTTGTTTGATTGATTATAGGATGTCTTCTAATTATGTAGCCCAGACTACTATCAGTTCAGAATGTGTATGATAGAGTTAGAAGAGAGAGATGATGCTTAATTTTGAAGAATAGAAGATATGGGCTTACAGCCCATTTTACATGTTCATAGTTCTTAAACTAGTAGATACTTCCTTGTAAATCTAATGTGTGTGTGCAGACATTACCTGATGTCACATCATCCTGTGGGAATTGAGTTTCAGGTTCAGCTGCTATGTTTGCCTTTCTTATTGTTCTGAGTAATGACATTCACTTTTTCTAACCTAGAAATGCTCTCTATTCCTTTGTCATCTATGGAATTGTAGCAGATATTTCTATCACTTTACAAGTACAAAAAAAAGCACTAGATTTAACTCACTTCTTGGCAGTTTTGCTCACTTTGGATGATCTTCTGACAGCACTTTCTGGAAAAGGAAGAAAGGGGCCTTCATGGCTTAATGGTATTGGAGGAAAGACAGTGGGGTTCATAGCAAACATTAGTGTGTAACTTGGTATGGATAATCAAACAGTCAATAATGTCCTACTTCATTGTTTATTCATCTTCTCAAGTCAGGAAATAAATATGGACAAAGAATCCACACAGAAAGAAGTTAAAATGTAGTTTTATGTATTAAAAAAAAATGGATGATGCTGGTTCTTTTCCTGGCAGGTGAAATATTTGATGGTTGCTGGTCTAATAACATGACTATTATTAAACACTCCACCTTAGAAGAAAGAGATATTCTAAAGCTTTAACCCATATTTAAAAAGATATTTATCTATGTTAGCAAGAAAAGCTGTTGGTTATCATTACTTGAATATATAGAATTTTCCTACAGTCTATTGAAAATTCACAAGTGCTATGAGATGAAGCAGGTGTATTGTTAGAACAATAGTCGATTCATTTGGGAGATGAGAGGACAGAGCCTGTATTGTGTATCATGGAAGAACTGCAACAGCTGTGCTGTCAAGACTCAGCCCTCCAACCATGTGCCTCTGCACTCTATTATGTTATACTTTGATCCATTTGGCGATAACATGAAAAGGTCTCGTAATTATTTGAAGTGGGTTTCTCCCTCTGAAAGAGACTTGTCTGTGACAGACAATTTTCTACAGGAAACCATATGTGAAGTTTTGCCTGTGATTTCTATAATACTGCCATATATTGGGTTTACCCCACTGATGAAGGCTATTCACTAGAGAATGAAGAAAAGAGAGGAAAAAGCCAAAAGAAGTGTAGACAGATTTTTGTGAACATCATTATCACACTGAAAACTCCATTAGTCCTCTGTTAAAAGTAGGTGAAAACTTAAGAAGGCATATATTTTTTAAGGAAACAGCAGTTACCTCATATTCCATGGAATTAAAAATACACTTTTCAAGTCAAACTCAAATCAGCCAAAGAATATAAACAATACAGAAACGTATTAGCAACTGTCAAATGCAGATACACCCAATGCTTTTACAGATTGCACCATTGACAAAGACGTCGCTGAGCTTTGTAGGGTTCCAAATGAGAAAGAAACAAGAGATATTTCATTTGACTTAGCTACTTTCTGCTGTTCAATATTTAAAATAAAATAAAATGAATATAAGTTATTGGAACTCAACTGCTTTCATCCTGTGTACTTTTAATAATTTTCTATGCACTCCAAGTCAAACTAATCTGCAGTAAAAGCAGTGTGGTTAGGGTGAAATCTGTCTCAGTGTTTCTTCAAAACATTGTCCATTGACCCAGTCATGATCAAAATATTTAGGGAAATATGAAAATCACTTTTAAGAGTTTTTAGTATGTACCCATGTTTCCTAGTCAATACAGTGGTCAAGGGTCCATTCAATTTCAACTGCTGGCATTGGAAATTTTATATAATAAGAGAACTAACGTATTACCAGTATGGTTCAGGGTAGTTTGATGTGGCTCTCACTATCAAATCATCACTTTCTTCTGATGTTTTAAATAACTGTACTTCTTTAATCCATAAATGCCCAGAGGCTTTCCAGGATTGCTGAAAGCTGCTGTAAAAATTAGGTATCACTTACAGGTTCCACAAATGTCATTATCCTTTTGAACAGAAATTCTCAATGGTCACATAGTTTAAAGATGCTCTCCTATGACAGGGAAAAATAATTTCTGCTCAGAGATGCTCCTTGAGGTCTAAGGACTTCTACCTTAGAAGGGGTATTGAATATAAAATGCTTAGAAAGAAACTCTTGTTACATGGCCTTTTGAAATTAAATGGGTGTGCTGCCTACTCATGCCAACTTGACATAAGCTAGAGTTTTCTGAAAGGAGGAAACCTCAATTAAGAAAATACATCCATAAGTTCCAGGTATAGGATATTTTCTTAATTAGTGATTGATAGGGGAAGGTCTATCCTTCCCATACCGGGGCTGTCACTCCTGGTTTCTATAAGAAAACAGGATGCACAAGCCCTGGGGAGCAAGGCCTTCCATGGCTTCAGCATCAGCCCCTGCTTCCAGATTCCTGCTTTGTTTGATATCCTGTCCTGGCTTCATGTGATAATGAACAGTGATATGAAAGTATAAGTCAAATAAACCCTATCCTCCTCAACTTGCTTTTTGGTCATAGTGCTTGTTTTGTTCTAGTAATAGAAATTTTAACTAGAAAAATGGGCCTGAAGTCTTGTTAAACTAAATCTGTATGCTCAGTCCAAGGTGGTATGACTTATAATAGACCAGATACTGGAGTATAAGAGTAACTTATAGACACCTGATATAATTGTTGTTTCAGAGGCTAACTGCCTAATAAGCTCATCCTTTCTATCTCTTTCTGAATTTTGGCTGGGTGGTTCAACTCAGTTGTTCTAGCTCAAACTCCTCTCCAAGCTGACTGATTCAACATGGCTTCTCTCAGCTTCTCACTGAATAGCTCTACTTGGCCTCAAAGTAACTCTGTCAATTTGTTCTAAACTTCTGGGTCTTTCTTATTCTCTGACTTCAACTGCCTTGCTGACCTGCACTGAACTGTATGAGCTGATGAAAGAACTCTCTGTTCCTGAACTGCAGTCACTGCACTGATTCCCAACTGACTGACTCTCTTTCCCTACACTGCTCTTTCCTATCTGTTCTCACAGTTGGGTGTATCCCATTTATGACTCACTATGTCAAATCTTTCTCCAATTTGTCACTTTGTCTGCTTGTCAATTAGACATCACTGTTAAACATGATCGCTTAATTTTATCTTAAAGGTATGAACTAAGGGCGTGTCTGTATTTCAGTCAGAGAAATTAAAGGTTTGTCATTCCAGCCAGATAACAGACCTAGAAGGTATTTGAATGAGATCTCTTGCCAGAGCAGCCATGTTGCTGGATTTAAATTTCTCTACACTGGAGAATATAAGTAGCACATTGAATTGCACTTCTCCCATGTATCCCATTGTGTGTACATGTTAAAGACCCTGTTGTTATCGTGACATGGGAATTTGTCTCAGAGCTTTTCAGGATCTGTTACTATAACAATTGATATTAGGATGGGTCATGAAGTCATCTGTTTCCAAAAATATCATGACATTTGCCAGTATGTAAACTATAATCAAGCTGAGAAGAAATAGTTTCCTGCCTATCATAGGACTTGAAAAATCTATATATTATTATCTATATTTGTTTTTTTATTATTTTTCTTTTAAGAATATCATTCATAACTTCTGTATTTGCTTAATTTCAGTCCCACAGTTTCCCTTTCTCTGACTTCTCCTCTGCTCGCTCATCCTAACTCCCTTTCAAACTCATTGCATTCTCTTTGAAAGCTGTTATTTTTTCACAAATATAAACAGACATCCACACAAGTACACTAAGAAAACAATCTATAAGAAACTAAAGATTTGGCAAAATGTTTGAAGTGATAAGACACAAAGAAGATACATGGGTATGTGTTATGAAATAATTTCCTCCAAGATAAAACACTGAAACCTAGAATAAGCTTATGAGGATTCTGCAGTAAGCAAACTTTTTTGTGTAAGAGCAAGTTATGGTTTACAGTGTTTACAGTGCCCCTCCCAAACCTGTAAAAACCAGTGAGCTAATGCCATAAGAGAAGACTCTCAGACCAGCCCAACTACCTCAGACTATGTGGATATAAGTAGACAGCTCTAGGGTGGACTCCAGTCCTCCTGAGGTGTAAGCCATGGTATGTGCAGGAGTCAACCTGGGAGATGGAGCAGTTTGTAAGTCATGAATGTTCCTGGAAATAATCCCTCATCCATCTTTCTGAACATAATCCTAATAACCTCATTGGTTCTTAAATACTGGAGTGAAAAATCATTAAGAGGTATAAATTACTAGATATTCCATACTTTTTTTTAAAACAACAAAGCATTAAAGCTAGAGACATGGCTCAGTGATCAAGACCAGTTGTTTCTTTTCCAGAGGTCCTAAGTTGGTTTCTAGGCACTAATAAGGCAGTTAACAATACTTAATTCTAGATCATGGGCACACCACGTGACTTCTGTCCTTCACAAACCATGACAACAAAGCACTCACAAAAATAAAAATAAAACTAATAATAGCATCAAAATAGTTTAAGCATAATATATGAATTCATATGTCAGTTGCAACTATGTGATCAATTACAGAAACAGACATGGTTTAAGACAATAAACAAAGAATGAAATCAATATTATCATGAAGTGGCAACAGAAATCTTATGGATATAGTTATAGACCACTACATTCTCTCTAGCTAAAACTCATTTATTTCTTACCATACCCCATTTTCACAGCTCAGTCTTCAATCTGGAATATTAGGCAATGGGAGGATAATTATGTTATGATCACCTGCATAATATCAATTCAGGATGATGAATACTAATCTTGGATTTGGCTATTATCTGTTTTCAAAGCTTTCATTGCCATGTTGAATCTTCTCTTAACAAAAAGTTGTGATTAGAACAATGCTAAGCTTGCACTTTTCTTCTTCCTGGAGTTGATTGCTCTAAAAATGGATGGTCATCATTGCTTAAGTGAAAATTACAGAGAAACTGAATTCAATTTAGGCAAAGCATGGATAGAAAGAATGAATCATTTTTTACCACAAAACTCAAAATACCAAGTTATTGAAGAAACACCCAGATAGAGATAATTACCACCAGCATTTTCCTTCTCAGAGTTTTTATTATTTTATTTTTGCAGGAGAATTTATTTGAAATGTTGCTTACTTTCTTTGGGCAGAGCAATTTGCAATTTTGTAGAATACTCTGTGGTATTTATTTTTCTCTTGATGTATTTTATTACTGTATTTAAATATCATATCATAGCATTTCATTATTATTTGTAGAGTTATACGATACAAGATCTCAAAGCACTGAGTACTATTTAAGGTTGTGTCAACAGGGATTAAATTTCATGGATCTGGATGCTTGTACTGAGAAATTAACCAGTTGTTCTTGTCCTGACTCTGACTCCTTTCTTCCAATTTATTTAAGCAGCTTTTGCCTCCCCTTTCCTCTGTTCCTCCTTGCCTCTACTCCCCCTTTCTTATTTGCTATCCCTTCTTTCTTTGTCCACTATGAATTTATTTCATTCAATTTACAATTTTTGCCCTAGACATGAACTTTGATATTTCAATTGTGGTTGATTACAAATATTCCATATACATCCAAAACTATACCCACCATTAGTAATTTATTCAAAATTTATTGTACATCTGTGCAATTTCCCTTAACCTACATCTTTTTAAGGTACATTCAGAGGTCTCTAATACTATTTATGAATAATGCTCTTATGCATAACAGATGTTAGATTAACCTATAAGTAAAATTTCTATATCAGTCATATATTCAGGACTATTTTCTATGTTTTTATTGATTTTCTTTATTTGAGATGTTCTTTCTCTCTAAATTTTGAAGTCTGGATGTTAAAATCTCCTATTTATATGACTCAAATATGTATCGCAGTTGTTTCCTAATACTCGTGGACACACTCATGCTTTTCTCTGTTTTCTCCCCATATTTTGATTTGCATTTCCATCTCTACCACTATAATTACTTTAATCATACTCACACTCTTTTTTTGTATTTTTGAAGATAATATTTACTCTGATTTAAAATCCAAAAAGATAAAAAACATTTTATTAAGTAATAAATTGTATAATATTAGTTGTCTTATTTTATAAAATCAAAAGCGCATACATCTTCCATTATGACAGGTTTTTTTCTGTTTTATTCTTAGTAAACATGTTGATGGAATTTATATTAGATATTTAATTAATTAAACTAACCTATTCCTGGTCAGCAGATATCTCATCTCACAGGAAGTTGATGCAAGTTATTTGACAATGGACTTCTCATCGAAACCTAGATTCTCATCATAATGACCAGGAAGAGTAGACCAGGAAGAAAAGAATTAATTTGATTACTTAAATTTTGTAAAAGTGATGATATATGAGCTTCTACATGTTAAAATATAAATAGAAGAAAGTTATTCCCAAATGAGAGTATTTAAGTCATTTGTCTTTCTAATTTGGAACTAATTATCAGCTTCAGTGAAAGGTTAAAAGTTGAACAGACAATATTTGGTTAAAGATTATAATTGCAACAAGCAAACAGTCTATGATTTGTTTGATTGATGCTGTACTGGATCCTGGAACTTTTCTGAGGCTGTTATGGAAGGTTAAACTCTATCAGCCCATGTAGAGAGCCAAGGATACTTCCATAATATTTCTCTTGGACAGCCATGCTAGATACTGGTTCGCACATGACCACAATGGATAATAAATTACACAGTGAAGTCTCTGTGGTGTTACATACAATAAGACTAGACAAAATCTCTTATATCAAAAATAGATTAAGCCACCAAATAGAAGGAAAGGGTCCCAAGAGCAGAAAAAAAAAGTCACAGACATCCTACATTCACACTGGTTAGGAGTTCCACAAAAGACTCCAATCTAACAACCATAACATATATGCAAAGGACCAAGCAGACCCATGCAGGCTCCATGATTGCTGCTTCAGTCTCTATACGACCATATGAATCCTCCTTATTTAATAACTGTTGGTCTTGTTCTCTGACTGCTACATTTCTTCCTTTCTCTGCTCTACAAATTTCCCTGATCACCATGGGGAAGGACTCAGTGGAGAGCTCCAACTTGGCTTGGTCAGTGTCTAACATTTGGCTATAGGTCTCTGTATCTGCTCCTGTAACTCACTGTCTTAGCCACTTTGATGATGGTTGTTCTAGGCACAGGTATATGAGTATATGAAGATATCATTAGGGATCTTGTTTTCCATAGATTTCTGACTTATCCAGTCTCTTACACTCCTATACAGGAAGTGTTGGATTCCCTTTCATAGTGTGAGCCTCAAATTAAACTTGTCATTGTTTGGGACAAGTTCTCTGAAAACACATTGAAGTAAATAACATCAAAAATATTAGTTAAAAATATAAGCATGTCAAGAAATTTTTGTATATTATTAGTGAAATCTTCAAAAAGAGGATTATCTTCTCCAAGGCTTTCAAGTATATATTTCTATATGTTAAAAATGTTTAATAACTATAAAAATTTTATGCACAAAATTTGAAACTTACTCAAAGGAGACACATTAACTGTAACATATTAACTGTGAATCAACTATCCTTATGTGTGTGTATATGTGTGCATAAATAAACTTAAAATTTAGAAATATAATTGCAGAAATCACATCAAATTAGAATTTTTTGACCAATACACATTTCTATTTAGATTCTTTGTTTAAAGATTATATTATGTATGTAATATATTTTGATCAAATGAGCCATGTTTTCTTCCCCTCAATTATGTCTCCCATGTCCACTACATTTCCTATCCAACATTGTGTAATTTCTTTAGAATTTCTTTAGACCCACAAGGCTCAGTTAGGGCACCATATATATAGGTGTATGGTGATAGTATTATAAGAAGTTAAAGAGAGATTTACAATAAAAATTTATCCTATTCAGTGTGGCTATAGGAACTTATGAAAATATCTCTTACATTCAGAGAGCATGGAACATTTGCTGGACTTTATAGAAAAGTTAACAGTACACCTTGAAGGTTATTAACATTTATCCTGATATTCTGATATGTATTCAGCCATTTTGTTTAACCTACAGTTAAGGGAACAGTGTAATAATATTGCAATTACTTGCCTTGGATTTCCAATTACTCAGTTATATAAAGTAATGTATAGGAGTGATCTCCAATATGTATTCTTCCATGTACCTGACACAGACAGCACTGTGTGTATTTGTGTGTGTGTGTGTGTGTGTGTGTGTGTGTGTGTGTGTGTGTGTGTGTTATGGTCATTATTCATGAAAACAATAAAACAGGTCAAAGGCAACCTTATTCAACAACTATTCAACATAAATGTTGAAAATAACATAAAATATTGCTTAATAGCTGTAGATTTGAAATTCTGAGTACTTGGGACCCAAATAAAACCTATTAAAGATTTGTTTAAAGTATTCCTCATTCCTAGATGGAGTTGCCATCCTACAGTCAAAAACCCTGACCCAGAATTGTTCTTATCTAAAAGAAAGGCAGGGACATAAATTCAGAAGAGACTGAGAGAAAGGAAGTCCAGTGACCAGCCCAAATTGGGATCCAGCTAAGTGGGAGGCTCCAAGGCCTGACCCTATTACTGTTGCTCTGGTGTACTTACAGACAGGAGGCTAGCATGACTGAACTCTGAGAGTCCCAACAAGCAACTGACTCAGACAGAGGCAGATACTTACGCCCAACTAATGGACAAAAGCTGGGGAACCCTTTGGTTGAATTAGGGAAAGTTTGGAAGAAGCTGAGGAGGAGGGCGACTCCATAGGAAGACCAACGGTTTCAACTAACCTTGACCCCATCATCACTGAGACACTAAGCCACCAACCAGGCAGCATACACTAGCTGGTATGAGGGGCCTGACACATATACAGCATAGGACTGACAGGTCTGGCCTCAGTAAGAGAAGATGCACCTAACACTTGAGAGACTTGAGGCTGCAAGAAGAAGGGGTGGGAGTTGGGGACATCCTCTTGGAGAATGGGGTAATAAGGTCTGGAGTATAGTAAGGACAACTAAATTGGTGTTCAGTGTAACAACCAAGACTATGACAGTAGATCACAGTAGTAACAACAATGACTTGGTAGGATTAGCTACATCACAGATGAATATGTTGTAATTGAGAGGGCTTCTTGTTGGGAGAAAAGAGGAACTGTAGAATAGGTGGCTTGTAGGTATATAGCTTGAGGTGCTGCCTGAATCAAAAGTACTGTGCTTCATAGTAGAAAGCTGTTTAGAGAAAATCTGTTTCTAAGAACTGATTCTAGAAACCTGCTATATGATTAACCCCAGAAACCCCATTTACACACACACACACACACACACACACACACAGGTACTCACATGCACTCTCTTGCAGGCACATGCATACACACGAGTGTATGTGCACTCACCCATCCCCCACCTGAGTTTTTGGTCTTAGCCATTCTGACTGGTGTGAGGTGGTATCTCAGGGTTGTTTTGATCTGTATTTCCCTGATGACTAAGGATGTTGAGCATTTCTTAAGGTGCTTCTCAGCCATTCGAATTTCCTCAATTGAGAATTCCTTGTTTAGCTCTGTACCCCATTTTTAATAGGGTTATTTGGTTGTTTGGAGTCTAATTTCTTGAGTTGTTTGTATATATTGGATATTAGCCCTCTATTGGGCCTAGGATTGGTAATGGTCTTTTCCCAATCTGTTGGTTGCCGTTTTGTCTTATTGACATTGTCTTTTGCCTTACAGAAGCTTTGCAATTTTATGAGGTCCCATTTGGCAATTCTTGATCTTATGGTAACCCAATCACAAAAGAACACACATGGTATTTACTCCCTGATAAGCGGATGTTAGGCCAAAAGCTTGAAATAGCCAAGATTCAACTAACTGACCACATGAAGCTCATGAAAAAGGAATACCAAGTGTGCATGCCTCGGTCCTTCTTGGAAGGAGTGACAGAATGCTCAAGAGAGCAAAATAGGTGACAAAGTGTGGGACAGAAGGTTTAGGAGGGGCCATCAGGAGACCACTCTACCTTGATATCTGTCCCATGTGCACTCACCAAAGGTAGACACTGATATGGATGTCAGGAAGTTCATGCTGACAAGAGCCTGTCAGCTCTCCTCGAAGCTGTCTCCTCGAAGGTCTGCCGGAGTCTGACATAATCAGAGGCAGATGCTCGCAGCAACCCATTGATCTGTTCAAGGGTTCCCAATGAAGAAGTTAGAGGACTGAAGGAGCTGAAAGGGTTGGTGGCCCCAAGAGGAGAGCAACAGTGCCAGCCAACTAGAGCTCCCCATGGTCTAAACCACCAGCATGGGAGCACAAAGGGAGGCACCCATGACTTCAGCTGTATACTTAGGGGAGGATGTCCTTGTCGGGCATGGGTGGGAGAGGAGATCCCTGGTCCCATGAAGGCTGAACACTGAGCAGGGAGGAATTCGAGGGTGGGGAAGGGGGAGAGGGGTAGGTAGGGCACACCGTTGTGGAGGCAGGAGGGGGGGACGGGATAGGGGGTTCCTAGGTGGTGGGGGGAATGGGGTGAGGGAATAAAATCTGAAATGTATTTTAAAGAAATATATAAAAAGACTCGATTCTGAGAAAACAGAGTACAGTATATTCTAGGGCTTGTTGTGAAGATAGGACAGAACGACAAAGAATAGCTAGTTTTGTAGTATTGATACCAGATGTTACTGAATCCTTTAATTTTATACATCATTTTAAAAAATACAATTAACTTTATCTATAGTTATTGAATTATGTTATTAATATGCTATGGATCACTAGAGGAACAAATAACTTACTCTTTAATAGCAAACTACACAATAATTAACTAAAGTATAAAAAAGAACTCTTGATTTTATAATGTAAGATGTTTAATTGTTCTGAATTATGGCAGAAAAAAATTTATTATCAATGTTCAGGGATGGGCTGTATTCTTAATGATCTTGATAAAAGGCATGTCAATCACAAAATGGAAAACTACAACTGGAACCTCAATTACCATGGTCCAGGGTAATAAAAGTTTGAAGTTACTAAAATGAGGAGACAACATATTAACAAATATGTCAAAGTCTAAAAACAATTTTAAAACCTTAACTGAAAAATATAAAAGAAATGAAAGATGAAGAGATGCAAAACAGAAGACAGAAGGAAAGAAGAGAATGTAGTGAAAATAGGAACATGGGACAGACAGTTCAGGAAGGGATGAAGGAGCAGAGGAATAAGAAAGGAACAGTGGTAGGTGATGGTAGAATAAAGGATGGGAGACAAGAGGGAAAAATAGAATGACTATCCTTTTGATATAACATGGTCAAGACATGTCAGTATGGGGTGTAAATCAGGAAATGTATGAAGGTAGCTCGAGGTTGAGTAAGCATCCCATGTATCATTCCACACCAATGGTATTCACTGGATAGTCTCAAACCTTAAGCAAACTAGGGTTTGTCATTGACACATGCAAGTGTGTCAATGTACATAGTACAACTTAAAGTCTGTTTTCTAACAAATTCAGGTAAAAAGAAGTGTTACTAACTAAACTATAGTAATATCTAATGGCATATTTAAAACAAATGGCAGATATTATAGTAGATTGCAACTAAAAATGAAGTAACATAAAATGATGGCTATTCCTCTTAGAGGTTATCATTTTGGGCCCATACCAAAAATAAATATCCAATTCTAAAAATTAACAGCATAAATTAAAGTCCAAAAACCAGCAGGAAAAAATGATTAAAACGAATGTGGATTTACTTCCTTACCCCCTGAAAAAACCCAAGAGAAAATCCTCTTGACATAATGATGCACTATTATGGATGTGGAGCAGGCAAGCTGGTGACCTATGCTGCGAGCAAAACTGTTCCGGTCTGAAGAAAGATGGTGTCCCTGTTTAGCTCAGAAGAAAGGGATGTCAGGAGGAATGGGAGCTGGAATAGAATTAATTTTATAGTCACAATGTAACATTTAGGGAAGGAACAGCACAGCATGATTCTATTCCAGAAAGTATGTTTGCCCCAGCTTTCAAGTGAGAAAGGACACAGAAATATACCTTGGTCATTAGGATATTAAAAGGTGATACTTCTTGGAGTGTCTGTTCTCTTGTTAGAAAGTTGGAATTGTAGTTTCATCTTATGTAAATAATTTTAGTTTATTCAGACCATTTGGAAGGATTTTGTGAGTTTATTGAAGAACACTACAAAGTATTGGCAGAGGCATGAAAATGGGAAACGTTGACATTTCTCCCTACTGATTAAACCTTGAAATGGAATTCCAGGACTAGCAACTGACCAGGAATCATGAATCAAGCTGGAAGTTATTTAAACAGGGATAGAGAGTTTGTGTATGGTATGTCTTAGGTGAAGGCTGCAAGAATAGATGGCTAACCCCTGCACCTGACCTGCTTTTCTTGTACCTGCATTACCCACCACTGGTGTCTAATGTTTTTATGCAACAATTAATGCCCAAAATGAACATCTGTTCTTCAATCTTGTGGATCATTTGAGCTGTCAATATTTTCTGCTTTGCTCCCAGTGTTCATCTTAGCTTTACAGGCCATGAATGTATGTAATGTGGATATTTAGTAAACATAAACTGGAGAAAAAAATGATTGATTATCATATATATATATATATATATACATGATGTTCATATATGTTTGTATTATGTAACATGTCAGTGAATAGACACAATAAATTATTAAATTACAATATTCTCTTAAAATTGACTATCAAATTCATCAGTATCATGTCATAAATTTTCATCTATTATATTCCAATGGAATATATATTCAATAAAAAACCCTCTGCAGAAATGCAATATCAAAGCAATTCCATCATTTCAACAATGGTCTTGTCCATTTTAAATGAATCTGTAAGAAGCCAAATTAGTCAATATAATCATATAAGAACATGCACAATGCTAAAAGCTAATGGAAGTAGAATACTTTTTGCATTAGTCTTCTTTCTAAACTGAATTATGATGCCACTGATATTTCTGAAACAAATCTTATCTCACCAAGTAACAATAAAAATTAGGAAGAATAATTGCATTTGTTTGAATTAAAATGGTATATGAGGATTAATAATTTATATACATTCTAAGTATCTATGATAGTAAACAAAATAGAACAACAACACTCTAGACAAAATTATCTAGTGGATAATTTTATATTTGAGGTAACTTGACAATTGTTTTTTATTGAAAATATGCATATTATACACATATCAACATATACAAAGATATATATATATATATATATATATATATATATATATATAGAGAGAGAGAGAGAGAGAGAGAGAGAGAGAGAGAGAAATGGATCATTGATAGTTTTGTATTAACATCTTGATCTATGACTACATAAAAAGAACCTACCATGCACCTAGCAACATTGAAAAAAATCTATCACCTATTGCACATTAGAAAGTACACAAAACTTATAATTTATGGAAACAACATAAAGTTAATGTAGTGATTAAATGTGAAATATCTGAGAATCCACTTCCAATAAGGAAGTCAAAGAAGCCAAAACTATAAATAGGATGTGAATATCCATAAACTGGTAAATGGATAAAGGAAACAAGGTACAAAATAAACAATGGAACATGATTTAGCCATAAAATAGAATGAATTCTCTTTATCTGTTGCATTGTGAATGAGACTACAAATGATTGTGTTCATCAGAATTAACAAGGTACAAAAAAAAAAAAAATACAAGGACCACCTGATCTCAGCCTCATGTGAAAACCATGAACTCTATCATAGAGCAATTGAAATTAGAATGGTGATTTTGAGAAACTGAAGAGCTTATGAAAGGGGAGAGGAAGCAGTTGTTCCTAGGGTAATACAAGCAGATTGTAGGGTTAATTTTGGCTCATGATTTAGGGGATGCAATTCTTTGTCTTTGGAAGGCATAACAGAAGGTTTGCTAGGCAAATGATAACACTGTATCTAGAGTCAGGAAATGTAGTAGAGACGGGCAGTGAGAATGGGCACATGGACCAATATTTCCTTCCTCCTTGACTTTCTTTTTTTAAGATGTTCCGTCTTCTAAACTTTCCAAATCCCTCACAAACAGTGCCATTGCAGAGGACCAAGTACTCAAATATATGTGCACATTGAGGACATTTCACATCCCAACCATAAGAAGAGCTGTAGGGTAGCCATAGGCACAAGGAACAGTCAGGTAGACATTAGTTAGAAGTGGGAATAATATTTCTAGGTGGCAGTAAGTAAAAGGGACAATTATACATTTCTACACAATTTCATTTCCATGAGATAACTTTTCCTTTTCTGAAATCCCCTTGCTCTGTTTTAGGAATGAGTTCTGTTCCCAGTCTCATGTTCTACTCTGGACATGTTTATCAACATTTTCAAGTTAACTGCTGTAATAACAGCCAATACTTCTTTAGAATGATGTCTTTCGTGTTCTTGGTTGTTTTGTAGGCATGTGCATCCTAATGGCTTGTGAAGTTCCACCTGTTTTCTTCATGTGAATGCAAAGATTTGAGAACCTTGATTCATATAAAATTTTGTGGTTTTATGGGTCACAAGAAAAATGAATTGTGTTCAAAGGTTATCTTAAGCTATGTAGATAAACATAATGGACATGTTCTAACTTTGTTAGATTAATGGAACTTTTCCAAAAATTAACTTTGTCTAGTTTAAATGAATTCTGTACTTTCCTGGGAATGGATTGCTTTCATCTTATACATAGTAGTCACAGAAAGTCAGATTCACCATGCAAAATTCTTTCAACAGTTATTAATTTCCTATGTTCATTTAATAAATGAATGTTGAATAAGTCACTGAAAGAATGAGTGAATGAGTTACAAGAAGTGATGAAATCTTCAAATTCTAGCCTTAAACCTCAATGTCCCAAGAGATGGTTCATTTTGCATCTGGCAGCCTCTGTCTTCTGCACATGAGTCATCAAGACAGATTTTTATCACTGCCCTTGACAAATATTCCAACTTCATTTTAGTGCTTCTAATAATTCATTGTGGTTTGTAGTTCCCCTGGGACATTTACGGTCTTCCAGTTTGACTTAACACTGTATATAGCTGATAATATGCTTAAAATATGTTTCCTTAGTAAGCTGATTATTACTATCTTTGAAGCAATTCAGTCTAAGCATTAAATAGCAGTGTAAACAACTCTTGCAAAGCTGACCCCATCTACCCATTCCTGTTCAGCACATGTTCTAGGTCAATCCTGAGATGGTTCTGAGGTCATTTTCTCACCAGTATGTGCTTCATTCATATATTTTCACAAATTTTAGACTTCTAATATACTTAAATTAAATAATATATTCTTTTAAAACACTTCATAAGTAACTTTCAAGTTTTGGTTTTACAATGACGGAATACTTTTAACAACAACAAAAATTCTTATGGTCAAGGTGAGGGGATGCATTGATATCCCCTTGAAAGGAAAATAGAATATGTTTTATGAATAGAGTGGGGTTATTTGGGAATAGGATCAGGAGGAATATAAGGTGTGGAAGAGAGATGGTATAGAGGGAGAGAGTGGGGGCAGATAAATGGAGAATTGGAGGACATTTGGGAGTAGTGTGAAAACTTAGTGCAGTTGAAACTTCCTGGAACTTATAAAGGTGATCCTAATGAGGACTCTTAGAAATGTTGGATATAGAATCTCAGCTGGGCATCTCCTGGAGCCAGGCAAGGACTCCAGCTGCAGGACTAAGTTTCATTCGTTTGAGTTGTTGACCAAGAGTCCAAGGGAGCCTCCAAACAACCCAAGCTAATGCTAAAACAATGGATTGCTCTCCACAAGAGGGTCCTTATTACCAAGGACAACACTCTCACAACTAATTAAACATGGAAAGTCAAGCTCATGCCTTCAGAGAGCTCCTACTCTTATGTCTTGTCTAAAGAATATGTTAGGATAATGATGGCATAGAGCTTGTGGGAGTAACCAACCAGTGTCTAATTTGACTTAAGGCTTACTACATGAGAAAGAACCCATGCCTGACACTGCTTGGGTAACCAAGATCTCAAGACTAGAGAGCCCAGAGGCCTTAAAAAAATACTACTGGTCTATAAAGAAAAATCAAAAAAACATGTTCCTAATGACATGTTGCTATACCCATAGAACAGAGAGTGCATCATCCTGTCATCGTCAAAGAAGATTCCTCCAGCAGCACATAAGCTAGGATGCGGAGAACCTCAGCCAGATATTATGTAGATAGAGAGTCTAAGTTGGAAATCTTCATTAAATCCCTGCCTTCAGAGCTCAGGGAATCCCGTAGAAGAGAAAGTAGAAAGCCTGTAGGAGCCAGAACGGATGGAGGACATTAGGAGAACAAAGAATTATGAAAAAAGGTAAGCAAGGTGCGCATGCGCTCATAGTCACTGAAGCAGCAAGCAGAGGGCCTAAACTGCTCTCCAGCAGGTCCTCTGCGTATATATTTGTTGGGAGCCACAGTGCCAAGATGGCACGGACATCCTGTCCTCCCACTTGTAAACAACTGACTGCGCAGGTGCAAAAGGCAAAAGGCGCTCCAAAGTTACTGCCCATCCCGGGGCATAATATGGGGTAATGAGTGAACAGCCAATCAGAAGTGAACACGCCACTCTAGGGTATATATAGCAGTGCCTTTCCCAGGCTTGGGGTCTTTTCCGCTTTTGCTGTTATAAGAAGTAAAGCCTCGTCTGTAGTGATACCCGATTACTGCCTCCGTGTCCTTATTCGCAGGCGAAGGGGACACAGAAGAGGTGCGCGCAACATATATTATAGCTATTAGCTTAGCATTTTTATAGGACTCCCAACCGTGAGAACAAGTGGGTCTCTGACTCTTGTGCCTGCTCTTGGAATTCCTTTCCTCCTGTCGGGGTTGCCGTGTCCAACTTTAATATGATAGCTTTTTCTTAGTCTTTTTTTTGTTTGGTTTTGTTTGGTTTTGGTTTTGTTAGGTTGTTGTGTGTTGGAAGCATTCCATGTCTAATGAGAGACAGAAAGAGGACAGATATGGAGGGGAGTGAAAGTGGGAAGTGACTGGGATGAGTGGTAGGAGGGGAGACTATAATCAGGAGGTATTGTATGAACAAGGAATCTAAATTATTTTCACAAAAACAAACAAAAAAAAAAACACCAGTCCCTTTAGGATATATCTAAGGCAGTACTAAGAAGAAACAAAAAACAAATAAAATCTTATGTACATTATTAAGAGTATTAAGGATAAAATGGAAAATATTTTTACTGAAGTAGCAGCATGGATACTCAGTATCTGTCTACTTCCTATGGAAGCTAGCTGTTGAAGACAGGAAAAAAATCATTTCCCTCAGATGAGTCCAGATTACAGAGAAATGATTTAACAAACCTTTATTTCTGCAACAAAAACCTCAGAGTCAGAGAAATCTAGGAGTTCCAAAGGAAGAACAAGTCTGTATGACACTGTCAATGTCACTGGAAAAGAAGAAAATAATCCTGGCACAAAAGCTTGAGGCTGGATTGAATTCTGCCTTTTGCCTCCGAGCACATCCCTGCTTTTGGTAACTTATTTTATTTTATTTTTGGACATGACAGTCACATGATTCTTTATTAAGTTCCAAGGTGGATAGATTACTGCTCTACTGGCTTTTGGAACCTAGAGTAGAGAGATTTCAAATGACTTCTCAACAGCCTTAATTCACCCTTAGCCTGTCTTCCATGTAGTCCATTTTGTTCTTATAAGTCTTAGCTGTGATTTTGTTTTGAATAAATACTCTGTCTACATCTTAAATAACTTTTTAATCAGAATCCCCTTTTGTCATTGTATACTCCAGATGTATGACAGGTCATTCCAGTCCTTGGCTAATATACTGATATATACTTATTGACTATTTCTGGTAACACATATTTTTTAGCAAGTGTTCTGATTACTTGTAAATTAAATAAGAGAGTAGAGAATCTTATTATATTATAGTCTATGTTTTCAACAACATGTGATTTATATAGATAGCATTATTCCAGTTTATCAATAACAAAATTTTAAATCTGTATTAATAAATGTCCAGTTAAAAATCTGCTTATCAAAAGGTCAATGATGCACTTCAGACACTACGTTCTTTATTCTACAGTGACCACATGACTGAATAAAGAGAGGAAGAATAAAGACCTAACTATACAAGATTTGTTTGATGCTTCAAATCACAGATCCAAAGGGACTATATCTAAAGTCCCTGAAATCATATAAATTGGATCAACTTCATGTTTTTCATTTTAAAAACAGAAAACCAAATTGATGACATAAGTAAAGACATTTTCAAGGAATTTTATTTCAAATAAATTCTAAGATTTAAAGTCAAGAATCATTACACATGCATTATGCTTTTGCACTTATATATCAAATATTGCTGTGGTGTTATTAAAACTATTTTGTTAGTTATGTGAAGTAGAAAAATAAACAAATCCTTGCTTTTGATTTTTCTTACCCATGTCCTTCATTACATTTCTAAATTAAACTATTAAAATTTGTAAACTAGTTAAGAATACAGGCATCTAAGTTCTTTGGGGACCTCACTGAAACAAGCTGAACCTATTTCTCTTTTCTTTGCTTAACCCCTTGGTAGTTGCATTAAGTTGAAATAACACAGTTAGTGAGATGCTCATCAAAAGTCAATATGTACCCTGCATGTCTAATCTGCAAATCTGGCATCCAGAAGCTTGCATCAGGCCAGGGAGCCTGCTGGCACTCAGACTCATGACAGTACTTAGAGAAAAGCTCTCCAGCAGGCCACAACATAAACACAGCACATGGAAATTGCTTAGGATTACTTCCTCAGGGCAGTTCTTTCAGCCACAAGACAATACAAGGGCTGTGCTCATCTAGTCCTGCTGGAAGTCAAATGACTTCTAAGTAGCTTCCAACATCTTCACTAGGAAATTATGAATCCATCTTCCAACCACAGAAGGCTGCTTAGAGCCTACATTCTAGTAGTTAAGAAATTCATACATCTGCAGGAAACTAACTACATTTTCCGTTTTTCTATTTCTTTTTTCTTCTATAATTATATGTTAGATTAAATGACAAAATATCCTATACTTCGCTTGCACCCATTACCATAAAATCTTTTAATGATATTGACATTCAACCTAAATTTTTATACCATTCGACTTTTGCTTTTGGTGTATAACAGCATAATTTCATTGTGTGATACATAAAGTTATAAAAGCAAAGTAAAGCACTACGACAGAGGGTTGCTGAGATGACTTGATGTGGAAGAACGCTTGCTGTTCAATTTGAAGGCGTGAAACTGAATTTACTACACCCACCAAAAGTTGACATGTCCCTGTGCTTCTGTAAACCCATGGCTATTTAGATGGAAAGAGGAATATTGCTGGGCCTTACTGTCTAGGCAACCTTGGCCTGAAAAGACTAGAATCTAGGTTCAATAGCATAACCTTTCTCAAAGGGAAAAAAAGCAGAATATGATAGAGCAAATAGAGAGAGAGATGCCTAATGTCTTCCTCCACTCTGTGCACACATAAATACTTGTCCATATATTACACAACACACACACATACAAACACACACACACACTGGAAATATTATTGAATTGATATGTTGTCTTCTGGTGAGTCTATAATCATATAAGCTATATGTAGACATATATATATTATATATAATATATATATTATATATATTATATATATTATATATGTTATAATATATATGTAAGTTAACATTTATATTATATTTACATTTACTGAAACATTACATTTCATAATGATTTCACTAAATGTATAAAAATCCAAATCATACTTCTTCTAAACACTTTACAGAATTTTTAGTTGTTTATAATTAACATATTTTCAAATGTTTATAAACATTTCTGACATTATTTTGCTTGTGAGAATGATTGAATGGGTCTGTTAAGGAATCCCATGACTGTTTCACATTCTATGTCTTGAATGATAATGGAGTAGACGTCTTATTGAAAACTAAAACTCTTTTCCCGAGTTGTCAACCTTTTCTAGAAATTATAATAGCACCATCACCTATGTTTGTGTAAAGTTCAGGAGATAGATAAAATTAAAGAAAATATGATAAATGTACAAATTAATATCTCTCAACATAATTCTCTAAGGAATCTTTAATTATAGATAAAAGAATGAAGATATATCGAAGATAAATATAGATAATACTAGAAACAAAAACAACAAAAATTACAAAGCACAGTGGGTCTCTTCATCCTTGCCTGTAATAAATTTAGTGGTTATTTTTTTTATTGATTTATAAGTACTGGAAAAATAAAGAATAAGAGGAGTTAGTGCATGAATTTTTAGGTGAGCTTTTAAGTTTATTTTGTGCTATTTTATAAACATCACTTTCAATGACTAATTTTATCATTTTCCCATTACTTCTATAACTATAAAATTTGTATTGGAAAGATGTAAGTAATTTTTAACTTATTATACATTCTATTGAGCTTCTTTCTTTTAATATATCTTTAACATTGTTTCATTTATATATTAGGTAAATGTAACAAATTTTGGGGTGTTTATATTTTAGCATTTACTCTTCTGTATGATCCATGTAAAAATAGAGTTCATTAGTTGTCATTATGTTAATACAAAGGATTTTATATAAAATAATTAATATTAAGCTATTTGTATGTGATTTATACATAATATTTCATAATTTCTATATATTAAATTATTTATTTATAAATGCCATATTAAAATGCTTATAACCCAGATATATCTTCTTGACCTGAAAGTCTGAATGTCAATTTTATTTAAGTATACATAGTTCTATTTATGTTAAATTAATTTCTGGTTCTCACAAAAAAAAAAACGTGAATGCCCTATTAAGTATAGAATAAGCATGAAATATTTCCCCAGTAAAGCTGGAAATAATACAGAGGACAAAACTTAAACAACATGGGGTTAACTAAAAGTGGTCAATTCCAGTCAGTCAAACTGATAGTAAGTGAAAAGCTCCTCTTTATTTTCATGTAGATACAAATATATTTTGTGTCACATAAACATTAATCACTGTCCACATTAAAAACACTTAAAACAGTATCTGTGCTTTATAACTCTGATATCTCTAAGGATCCAGGACAGAGCTCTGCACAAAGTATATTGTCAAAACTATCTCTATTTATTACTGTGATGATGCACATGGTTATTTTCTAAGCTTATTTACAGGCTAAGGGGAAGATAGAAAAATGTCTTACTGCCCATTTATACTTCTCATGCATCACAGACTTCATTTAAAAGTCTGCTTGGCTTCTGCTGTCTTCACTGAATAGTGCAAGACATAGAGAGTTAACGAGGATCTGCGTTCATAATAGAGTATGATTTGCCTACCTGGGCTCAGGTTTTTTTTAATGTGACCTCCCACTAAATAGAATAAAACCTTGATAACTTTATATATATATTATCATATCACCATCATGCGTTAAGCAGAATCCCTTTAGGCAACTGAAACTTTATTCAACTGTCAATAAATCTGGTATCCAATCACACAGTGTTTCTTTTAATATCTGATTTCAATCAGAAATCAATTCAATCAGAGGACAAGGCCACACTCTCCTTATCTATTCAATAGAGCACTTAAAGTTTCAGCCAGAGCAATAAGACAACTAATGGATATCAAGGGGATACAATTCAGAAAGGAAGGAGTCAAAGTTTTGCTATTTGTGAATGACATGATAGTATACACATGAGCAACCCCCAGAATTCTACTAGAGAACTCCTACAGCCTATAAGCAACTTCAGAAAGTGGCTAGATTAAAAATTAACTCAGATGACTAGCCCTTCTTTACACAAATGATAAATGGAGCAAGAAATGTATTATGGAAACAACACCCTTTACAGTAGCAACAAACAATTTAAACTATCTTTGTGTAGCTCTCACCAAGCAAGTGAAAGATCTGTATAACAAGTTCCTGAAGAAAGAAATTAAAGAAGATATCAGATAATGGGAATATCTCCCATGCTCGTGTATAGGTAGAATTAACATAGTGAAAATGGCCATCCTACAAAAAGCAATCTACAGATTTAATGCAATTCTCATCAAAATTCCAACACAATTATTCACAGACATGGAAAGAGCAATTCTCAACTTCATATGGAAAAATCTAAAAACTCAAGACAGTGAAAACAGATCTCAACAATAAAAAACTTCTAGAGGAATCACCATCCCTGACCTCAAGCTGTACTACAAAGCAATAGTGATAAAACTGTATGGTATCAGTACAGAAACAAACAGGTTGATCAGTGCAATCAAATTGAAGATTTAGAAATAAACACACATCTATGGACACTTGGTCTTTGACAAAGGAACCAAGACTATACAGTGAGAAAAAAAGAAAGCATCTTCAACAAATGGTACTCCTCTAACTGGATGTCTAAATGTAGAAGGATACAAGTAGGTCCATTTTTATCACATTGCTCAAAACTGAAGCTCAAGTGGATCAAGGACCTCAACATAAAATCAGATACACTAAATTTCATGGAAAAGAAAGTGGGAAAGAGCTTCAAATGTATGGGTATGGAAGATAATTTTTTGAGCAGAATACCAATGTCTCATCCTCTAAGATCAGCAATTGCTAAATAGGACCTCATGAAACTGCAAATCTTCTGTAAGGCAAAGGATGCTGTCAATAGGATAAAATAGCAGCCTACAGACTGGGAAAAGATCTTTACCAACCCTACATCTGACAGAGGGCTACTATCCAGAATTTTAAAGAACTTAAGCAGCTAGACACCAACAACTCAAATAATTCAATTTTAAAAATTATGTATAGGGCTAAGCAGATAATTCTCAATAGAGGAATCTCAAATGGCCCAGAAGCATAAAGTCATTAGTCATCAGGAAATTCAAACCAAAACAACTCTGTGGTTCCATCTTACACCTATGGATAAGATGCATCATTATGGGTAAGATAAAAAGCCCAAGAGATACCTCAAGCTGGGGAGGATGTGGAGAAAGAGGAACAGTCTTCCATTGCTGGTGTGAGTGCAAACCTGTACAACAACTTTGGAAATAAATTTGCTGGTTTCTCTGAAAAGTGGGAATAGTTCTTCCTCAGGACATAGCTATACTGTTCCTATGTTCATATGTACAACTATGTTCATAGCAGCTTTATTCATAATAGCCAGAAACTGGAAACAACCTAGATGTCCTTCAACTGAGGAGTGGATAAAAAAACTGTGGTACAACCACACAATGGACTACCTACCAGCTATTAAAAACAACATCATGAATTCTGCAGGCAAATGGATGGAACTGGAGAATATCAGTGAGGTAACCCAGTGCCAACAGGACATGCATGATATACACTCACTTATAACAGGATATTAGCCATAAAATACAGGATACTCAGCATACATTCCACAGACTCAAAGAAGCTGAACAAGAAAGATAACACAAGTAAGGATGCTTGAATCTCACTTAGAAGGATGAATACATTAGTCATAAAAGGCAGATGGATAGAGGGACCTGGGTGGTAGACAGCATGGGGGTGGTAGTTCAGGATAAGCTCTAGGGAGGGACAGGAGCTGTGTCTATAGGGCCTGAAAAATGACTGGAAATCTGCAGCTGATGGGAGTGGGAAGTTGGGGTTATATCTCATGCACACGACAGAGACCTAGAATAAAGGAGGTACCCAAGAATCAATGGGGTGAACTTAGCTCTGACTCACAGCATTTGGAATATTTAATCTGAAGAGACTAACTCTTGTATCCAGGCAGGAACCCCAGTGAAAAGATATGGAGATAAGGGACACCAACCCACTCATAAAACATTAGACTCAAAATTTATTCTGTCTACAAGAAATTCAGGGACAAGGTATGGAGCAGAGACTGAAGAATGTCCAACCAATAACCATCCCAACTTGCAACCCACCCCATGGGCAAGCACCAATCCACGAAACTATCAATGATACTCTATTATGCTTACAGACAGGAATCTAGAATGATTTTCCTCTAAAAGCCAGCAGCTGACTCAGATAGATGCTGACTCCCACAACTAAACAATGGATGGAGTTTGAAGAGTCTTATGGAAGAACAGGAGGAAAGATGGCATCCTCTTAGCTGATAAAATCTCCACAAGAAGTGAACTAACCTGAACCCTTGGGGCTCTCAGAGACTGAACTACCAACCAAATAACATTCAGGGGCTGGGCCTAAGCCTTGCCACTCATATACAGCACAGATGCAGGTTGGACTTCATGTGGGTCTGAACAAGTGGAATGGGAGCTATCCCAAAAGCTGTTGCCTGTAAGTGGAATATGTTCTAGCTGGGGTGCCTTGTCTGGCTTCAGTGGGAAAGAATGTTCCTAGTCTTTCAGAGACTTGATGTGCAATGGTGGGGCCTTACCCAGGGGAAAGAGGAGAAGAGAAGGGGGGATGAGGAGAAGGATGGGGGGGGTTGACCAAAATGGAGACAGTGAGTAGGATGTATAGCAAATAAGTTAAATAAGTAAATAAGTTAAAAAAGAAAATGGAAAGAGTTTCAAAAGATTAAGAAATATAATAACATTTCAATAAATACAAGGTCTTGAAATTAAACCAAATGTCAACTACATATAATATGTTCAAATTATATTATTATAAACTATATTGCTAACAGGACAGATATAGTGCTTAGTACTTATATGTAGTATCAAAGCAGAAAGTGAGAAAATAATTTTAAGATGATTATAGAACAAAAAATATAAGCAAAGTAAAGACTTTTGCTTGAACAATCATATTTGAAGAATAGCAAAGAAATAATATTGAGGAAATTAATGAAACAACATAAAATATGATGATAATTTTTAAAAGTTTGAATTTGTACACTCTAATTCACATAAAAAACAAAATAGGAGTCAGAGTAAATTATATTTTTTAAATGACTGTATATTAACTTTAAAAAGTATTGTGTTTCACTATAACATTTCTATATATGTATTCTATGCACTTGGGTAATAATAGTTCCTCTTTTTTTCAGTTGTCAATGTTTTTTCAGTCCAGTTGTTACCTCCTTCCTGGTCTGCCCTCCCACAGGTCGTTATACCACTCCACCTCTCTCCTCTCTCCAAGAGGATGTCCTGACCCCCACCCCCACCCCAACCCACCCCTGACACTACCAGCCGTGGGGCCTCAAGTCTCTTGAGAATAATGTGTGTCTTCTCCACTGAGGCAAGACCAGGCAGTCCTCTGCCGTATATGTGCTGAGGGCCTCAGACCAACTCATATATGCTGCCAGGTTGGTGGCTCAGTTTGTGAGAGATCCCTGGAATCCAGGTTAGTTGAGACTGCTGGTCTTTCTATGGGGCTGCCCTTCTCCTCAGCTTCTTCCAGCCTTTCCCTAATTCAACCACAAGAACCTCCAACTTCAGTCCTTTGGTTTTGTATAAGTATCTGCCTCTGTTCCAGTCAGCTGCTTGTTGTACCTCTCAGAGGACAGCCATGTTAGGCTCCTGTCTGTAAGGACACAATAGTATCAGTAATAGTGTCAAGCCTTAGAGTCTCCTCTTAATATGGATCCCAAGTTTAGCTGAACAGTGGACCCCTCTTTCCCTAAGTATCTTCTCTATTTTTTGCCCCTATAGTTCTTTTGGACAGAAACAATTCTGGGCCAGAGTTTTGACTGTTGGATGGCAACCCTCCACTTGAGGCCCTATCTTTTCACTGGAACTGGACTCTACAAGCCTCCTCTCCTAACAGTAGGTCACCTCCCTCTGAGTCTTGAGAGTCTCTCACATCCCAGGGTCTATGATACACTCTATAGGGTTTCCCCACATACCACTCTTGGGCATATACCCAAAAGATGCCCTACCATACCACTAGGGCAGGTGTTCCACTATGTTCATAGCTGCCTTATCTGGGATAGCTAGAAACTGGAAACAATTCAGATGTCTCACACAGAAGAATGGATACAGAAAATGTGGTGCATTTGCACAATGGAATACTATTCAGCTATTAAGAACAACAACATCATGAAATTTGCCAGCAAATGTATGGAACTAGAAAATATCATCCTGAGTAAGGTATCTCAGACCCAAAATGACATTCAAGGTGTGTCTCGGTAATAGGTGGATATTAGCCAAAAATATGCAGAATACTCAGGGTACAATCCACAGAACTCAAGATTGGTAACAAAGGGCTGGAGTAAGCATGCCTCAATCCCACTTGGGAGGTAATAGAAAGCATTCAAGGGAGGCAGAGGGAGGGAGGGAGGGGTTGGGTGGGAGAGATGAGGGGAAGGGGAAAAGGAGAACATGATCAAGTAGTAGGGGACAGGAGAGAAGCCCTGATGGCCAGCAGAATGAATGGAAATATGCAACCAACAGTTTCAATTTTAAACAGCACAACAACTAAACAAAAGCCTGTACTTCACTGTGCAAGGTGTGAGACTATATTGATATGGTAATAGAGTTATCAGCATCATGATTTAGGCAGAATTTCTTTTAGGGAAATGAAACTTCATGCAACTGCCAATAAAATTGGTATTCAAGCACAAAGTTATTCTTTTCATAACTGATTTCAGTCATGCAACCATAATAGAAATATGAAATGTCGTTTAATTATGGAATATATTTTGTTGGTTAAACACATGCATTTTTTTTTAAAAAAAATGTATTTACCCAAACAATCTTACTTACTGGAACATAATTATGCAGTGCTCAGTTTCCATTAATTAAAGAAGATTAATCTAGTTGAAATTTATTTATGACAGAAGCCGGTATGTATAGAAAATAAAATTAATTCCATTAAGATCTACTTGGCAGAGTATTTTATGTGCTAAGTGCAAGGCTATGATTCACTTAAAGTATAATCATGATACACATGCAATCATAGAAACATTACAAAAGAGTTGTAATCATGAAAATCTTTTTGTTATAAAGCATCACATTTTTATTTTTAATATCATAAATATGAATATAAATCATTCATTTATACCTTACTGTTCAATATGTAAAATACAAACCTCAATGTGAAGACACTTCCTCAGGCACCCATAATTTGTAAGTGCTGTCCACAAGTTCAATATTAGAAAACAAGCCATTGGACACATGACTGACTGATTACTTGGGACTTTTTCTTTATATTGTTGCTGTCTACATTAGAGCTCCTTAAATTCTCACCATCAACATTTCACTCTTGAATCACATTTTTTCAAGTTCGAATTATTTCTGAGCAGATATTACAAATTTTATCTAGTTCAAAAATACCCGGATAAAAATCTACATACCGATATATTTAAAATTAGGGTTTTTATCATAGATAAATAACTTCTGATTTTCATCCAGATCCTATCTTAATCTTTCCTCCCATATACTGTAATTCAATATGTAGTTATACTTCATAAATTATGGTTTAGCAAATAGTCAATGTTTTCCATACCAAAGACTATGGCATTTCCCTGTAATTCATTTCTTTCAGCATCCATCGATTTAATCTACTGATGGTCAAAACACTATCTTTTCTGCCACATGTTTAATGAAAACTGACATCATCCCACTTATACATAAAACTAATTTCTTGCATTTATTAACATCTGTGCATTTTTAAAGAATTTTTGTTTACTATCTATAGGTTCCAAATACAATATTTTGATAACTTTAAAAATTATTTTCAGTTGCTCCTAAATTATTAGTTACTACCTATGTGTATGATACAATCCTTCAGTAACTTTTTCTACAGGAGTTATTTTCAGGCATTACTAAGTTAAAGAAAAGCATGTGCATATAGTAATAATGAAAGCAAAACAAAACAATAAAGAACTAGGAGCAGTTTCACTAGTCTCTAATCACAGCACTAGAGTGATGAGGTAAAAAGGAAGAGGAGTTCAAATCCAACCTAGACTACTACAGGCCCAGTCTCAGGAAAGAAGGAAACACACACACACAGAGAGAGAGAGAGAGAGAGAGAGAGAGAGAGAGAGAGAGAGAGAGAGAGAGAGAGAGAGAGAGAGAGATTGCTTTCTTTTTCCTCCCCAGTGGTACTGAGGCATCCTCACTTGGGCCCTTCAGCCTGTGTACCTTTTGAGTTATGTGGAATGTATCTTGTATACTAACACCCACTTATCAGTGAGTATATAACTCACTGATAAGTGGGTGTTAGGACATCTCATGCATGTCCTTTTGAGTCTGAGTTACCTCACTCAGGATGATATTTTCTAGTTCCATCCATTTGCCTGAAAAATTCAGGATGTCCTCATTCTTAATAGCTGAGTAGTATTCCATTGTGTAAATGAATCACATTTTCGGTATCCATTCTTCTTTGTGGGACATTTGGGTTGTTTTCAGCTTCTGGCTATCAAAAACAAGGCTGCTATGAACATAGTGGAACATGCTCCCCTGTGGCATGGTGGGGCATCTTTTGGGTATACTCTCAAGAGTGGTATTTCTGGGTCTTCAGGTCAATCTATTTTCAATTTTCTGAGGAACTTCCAGATTGATTTCCAGAGTGGTTGTATCAGTTTGCAATCCCACCAGCAATGAAGGAGTGTTCTTTGTCTCCACATCTTTGCCAACATGTGCTGTCAACTGAGGTTTTGATCTTAGTCTTTCTGATTGGTGTAAAGTAGAATCTCAGGGTTGTTTTGATTTGCATTTCTCTGATTCCTAAGGACTTTGAACATTTTTTTATTTGGTGTTTCTCAGCCATTCGAGATTCCTCTGTTGTGAATTCTTGGTTTAGTTCTATACCCCATTTCTTGATTGGGTTGTTTGGTTTTTTGGTGATTAGCTTCTTGAATTCTTATATACTTTAGATATTAGCCCTCTATTGGATGTGGGGTTAGTGAAGATTTTTTCCTAATCTGTAGGTTGTTGATTTGTCTTATTGGCTATGACTTTTGCCTTACAGAAGCTTTCCAGTTTCATGAGGTCCCATTTATTTATTCTTGATATTGGAGCATGCACCATTGAGGTCTGTTTACAATATTTCCCTGTGAGAAAGAAAGAAAGAAAGAAAGAAAGAAAGAAAGAAAGAAAGAAAGAAAGAAAGAAAGAAAACAAGCAGACAGACAGACAGATAGAAAAAGGAGTTATGAAGAGAGGGAGTTGGGAGTGTGGGAGGGATGGAGGGAAAGAAGGAAGGAAGGTAGGAAAGGTAGGATGGAGGAGGGAGGGAGGGAGGGAGAGAAGGAAGGAAGAAAAAATGGTAGGAAAGGCATGCAAATTAGTGTCTCCACAAATAAGCCTCTCACCTAAATCCATTTTTCTCTCTTTTCCATTGGCAGGACAGTATAATTCATGTACCAAAATTTACGGATTGGAAAATCCCATGGAAGAAGCTTTAAAATCTTGGCTATGAAGAAAAATGAGAGGAAAATATCACCTGACATAGAAAGGAAAGGATGAATTAAAGAAGAATTGAGATCTAGAAAAGTGCCTTAGATCTAGGAAAGGGTAGAGTATCTCGTATCTCAGGTTTGCATGGAAGAAATGTAATTTTCAGACTTCATCTTAATTCCTGGACCCTATACAGAGACTCTAGTATAAACGATGGTAACAAAAACAACGGACTTTTAAGGTTACCCAGTATTCTGTTAGTAATTGCTCATGCTTCCTTAAGAAACAACAATAATAACAACAATATTTCTTATAGGCTATAAGTTAAGGCAAAAAAAAAAGCCATTTCTCTACAATATAACTTTCTATTTAATAAGCCATATAGCGTCTCCATTTCGGATCTGATAATATTATTTCTCTTTTATATGTTTACATTTTAAATTTTAATTTCTGCTACTTCCTTCTAGTTTTATTAGAACCTTTATTTTCACTCCTGCGATTCTTCTGTCAGAAAAAAATATACAAGTTAATTATGTTTTCACCTTTTGATACCATAAAATATACACAAATTGTGTGCAGATGATTTTGCAATAAAACATTAAACAAGGTGCACATCAACAAGGTGTTGGGGAGATGGCTCAGCAGCGAGCAGTGGGTGCTGCTTTCTCAGAAGCCAGAAGCAATTAGTGACTCAAGTTCCAGGGTGATCCTGTGCCTCTAGCATCCATGACACCTCAACTTACCACACTATGCACACACATGGTGATAACTAAAAACGATAACAATCTGTTTATAAAAATAATAACCATACAAAATAAACAATGGCAAGGTAGGCAATGGTGGGTGCTGCATACCTTTGAACCAGGACTTGGGAGGAGTTTGAGGACTTTGCAGACAGCCTATTCTGCATAAGGAGGAGATCCAGGATAGCCAGGGCAACATAGAGAAACTCTGTCTTCAAAACAAAAAACCAAGCAAACAAACAGACAGACAAATAGGCAAACAAAAAAACCCAATGGTGACAAAAGCAGATATCTGACATAGAAAGGAGTAATGGTGTCCCAAGTATACTTGCTTCAGAAGTCCTGGGATCATTTTGGTTCAATACATTTTGTATTTGTGTATCCTTAAAGAAATATTTGTTCAAGGGCACCCTTAAGTGTTATGAAGAAAACAAAGCCACATTGGAAAATTCATCAAATATCACAAGCTAGTTCTACTGGTTAAATTTATGAATTCAGGTCACTTTCCCCTAGTTCCTCATTATGACTCAGTATGACCATTGCCCATTCTTATTACTCCTTATTTGAGTACCATATCCTGAGAGGAAGTGTAACACATCCTACTGAATCACTGCAATTACTGAAAGCCCAGCCTCAGCTGATTGCAGAAATTAGGCACATTTTACCGACAGCCTGAGTAAATTTAGCTAAATACATCAATGTATCTTATGTATTAGCCCTCATTCCTCATGCATCTTTTCCAAACAACTCTAGCAAAACAGTTGAATCATCAACTTAACCTTACATATGTAGAGACCTACATATATAAGAACTGGCTGAGGGAACTGCAGTGAGTTATTAAAGCAGTCTTTTTTTTTTTTTTTTTTTTTTTTTTTTTTTTTTTTTTTTTTTTTTTTTTTTTTTAGGTTTTTCAAGACAGGGTTTCTCTGTGTAGCCCTGGCTGTCCTGGAACTCACTCTGTAGACCAGGCTGGCCTTGAACTCAGAAATCCGCCTGCCTCTGCCTCCCAAGTGCTGGGATTAAAGGCGTGCGCCATCACCGCCCGGCACTAAAGCAGTCTTTGCTTTAATATCTTTACAGAGAAATCTGAGGAAAATGAAAACAAAACCAACCCTTGCTCCTGACTGAGAAGATTAATGTGAAGAGTAAAACGGGATAATGTGGGGAAAATATTATCAGGGAATGCATCTGGGGTATTCTCACTAGGAACATTCTATTTCCTCTCCATTTTTGGCATGGGAAATTCCTTCTTTTACAAATAAAGACTTAGCTACATTCCCCCATTAAGTTCATTACAACAGAAACAGCATAATCATAGAAGAAAAATTTTTGTCATAATGCCTATGCATCAAAATTCCATGCTTTAATTAAAGTTACATTCATGGAAGACATTTTTTCTTCCATTCTCTGCCCTACATTTATGTGCTTCATTTTGCAGCCAAATCTTTCCTCAGAAGGAAAATGTCTACTGTTCAACCCTCTGACATATAACATATATTATTGAGTCATTTTGTCTAATAATTTTCTTCAATTTTAAATTGCTCTCTTCAATGTCCCTGAGTTCTTAAATGTATCTGATTAATTTCCTAACAAAATCTTAAATTCTTAGGATTTGTAGCTATAAACAGTATCATGGCACAGATACTTGCAGCTACCGAGTCTGAGACCCTTTGGCACTTTAAAGGAAGAAAAAGTCTTGTCGCCAGTTTATTCTCTCTCCGCCCCCAACCCCTGCCTTCCTGGTTTCAGACATACTCCCTACTGCTCAACTTAAGCTCTGCCTGAAATCCCATAAAGTGAAGAGGAAAGGAAGACATGGATACAAGCATTAATCCTTGAATCTCCATAAAGTGAATGGCATTTTGGTATTAACATTGTGGAGTGTAGAATTACTCTGCTTAGGTAGATCTGGCAATGTTGGGGGAGAGAGGGTGAATATTATCAAGCACATCATATAAAATTCTCTACAATTAATAAAAACAAAATTTATAAAATGTATGATCCATATAGATAAAGACCCAGAAGCCAAGTTTAGATGTGGAATGGTTAGGACAACATTAAAAGAGACAATAACAACATAAAATCCTCTTACAATATGTGCTGTTATTGTCAAGAAACAAAATGAAGAAGGAAATGTTTCGTTCTTAGTCTAAGAAGCAATTGCAAATTAGTCATAGGTCGAGGGTGTGAGGAGGCTGTTCTAGTTAAAAAATAATATCTATAGAACCAAAACACCCTTTGAGTATATTTTGAGGGTCAAGTGATAAGATAATTTAAACAATATTAAAAGCATGTTGGTCACTGAAATTATAATGTTCAAAAGAGTAAGAACTTATAACCTTAGAGTCTACACTAGGAAAGCATAGTTACATTCTTAGCCCAAAGTTTAAAAAGATGCTGAAAAGCGTTAGTTACAAGCTGGTCCATAAGCATGGTTCTACATGAGGTCATGTTAAAAGAACAAGAACTTGTTAAAAGATCAGGGTGTGGAGACAAAGAAGAGAGTATGGGATGGTTAAAACTTCAACCATTTTAGAATTTCAAAACTAGATAAGAACACAAACAAAAAGTGGGTAGCAATTTGAAAGATAAATAGGCATCACCATAAAGGAAAATCTGTTATATAATGAATGTGTTAAGTGGTATAATGATCTGACCCAGCCAGCACATAGCTCCTGACACTCATAATGTGTGAAGCACTCAATGGATAACTTGCTAGAAATAATAATGTTGTTCATTTCTACTTTAAAATATTGCTCAAGAATTGCTAATATTTAGGTCAGTTCTAACTCAAAAATATTATTTCAATTGAACATGGGAAAAAAAACCTTCAATGTTGATGAACTCATAATGGATATTTGTAAATATCACAGGAAAAAATGCCTGCTGACCAGATGGAACCAAGAGTGAATTTGTCAAACTTACTCAAGGATCTGATATTATCTCATTCCTTCTGAACTATAATTCTTGCATTGATGTGAAGTTGCTAGAAAGGGCTTCTTTTGCAAATATGCTTATATGATTTTTACACATAGACATGTATTCTTCTGGGATTATGTAATATAAATACAATATTTTTCTGTCACCACATTTGGTGGAGCCAAAAATAAGCCCTTGGTCTTCTCATGTTAATATAAAAACAGACATTCTTGTTTTATATCATACATTGCAGAAAATAATAGAAGTCCACGTGGGCAAGAAGCTCTGAAATATGTCAAACAAGTCCATAAATCTAAGTCAGATTTCATACATGACAAATAACCATTATCAATCTCATGCTAAGTGAGTGTTTAAATTTTCAGAAATCAAAACAATTGAAAATAAAATCAATCATCATAAAAATCAGAGCTATAGTTCATCAGTCATGAGATGTCAGAAGGTCTCCTATTTCCATAACTCCATTCAATCTGAAAGAATCAGAGACAGCTAAAATAAGTTATAAAATCTATAAATGTCACTTTTACTTCCCTAGTGTTTTGAACCTTAGGGAAAAAAAAAACCAGACTCACAGATTCAACTAAGACATTTTATGCCAGACTACCATCCCTTGTGTGACTAGCTTTATTGCAAAAGGAATACTAGAAAGAAATTTCTCTGACAGGCTACATAAACTGATTTGTTTGGGAGGATGCAATTAATCTAGGATCAAAATTATCCTTTCACTTCCCATGGCATAGCTAACCCTACTTGTTGGAAATGATTAACATATGATGCGTGAATGAATTTCTTTGTTTTCTTATTTTTATGTTTTGAATGTAGACCTCGAGGGAAAAAAAATCCCTAAATTTCTTCATTAAAATTATAGTTCAGCGATTATTTACACACATCCTGGAATTTTCTCCTGTATACTGTGTCTCCTCCATATGCTTCTTGCCAATTCATGAATGAATAATTTTTCAGAGTTCAGCATCTCCATGTGAAGTTACTCTCTTCATAGCTTACATTTCGGTTGCTGGCATTTTAAGTGCTACAGACAGCCCGATCGGATGCCAACTCTGGCAGTATCATCTTAAACTGTTTTCCAACATGTTTGATCCCGCTATTCTTTTCCTTTGTTAATTTGTATCCTGAGAGAACACAATCCTAGGTAACGAAAAAGGAAGATTCCAGCCTTCTCTATTACTTGAATTTTTACTTATTTTTCTTCGTGGTATCCAGAATTATTTCCATTTTTCGCCATTCTCTATAGCTCCTCATTTTCCCCCATTGTATCTATTATTAAAATAGCAGGAAGTTATTGTACGTCTACAGAGACCTTCTGTTCCTAGTGCCTGATCTGCAGGGAATGAGGCGAGAGCTGGTATGGATTGGCCCAAAATGTTCTATCTGACACGCTGCCCAATGACATCGACGGAGGTACTAAAGCACATGATGTGCAAGCAGGTGTTTTTCAGGCCTCAGTGACAGCATTAGAGGCTCGGTTCGTAACCAATTTTTGTCGTGCCAGTTACCCCACTGTGCACAGCGAAGCATAATCTTTACTTTCCAACATCAGTGTTCTGGTAGAGGGATGTTTTATATTTTATAAATTGGAGTGAGTTTGAGATTCTTTACCAGCTTTGTACAAATTCGCTGAACACTTGTGTTCTTGCCCAGCTGTGCCCATGCGGTTTGAGGAGTTAACTGTAGAACTGGACCGATTTTGCTGCTTGGAAAATATAGCTTAGAGCAGTGGCATCAGTTTTCTACTCTGATAAAACAGATTGCTACGTATTTTGTAGTTGAGAAGCACAGAAATATAGTATCTTTGGTTTTTGATGGCAGTCCTTTATAGTTCCTACTGAGCAGAAATAAAGATGCCTCTCAGCTAAGTGTGTACCCAATCTTCAGACATTATGGAAAAATAACTTTCCTTGATTTTCCAATATTCAGAGACACTTGTGTTCCTCAGTACCTGGCCCTCTTCCCTCTTCGAAGTCATTGTAGAATTGCCTCCTGTCATGCCAGCTCACACTCATTTTGTCTTCATGCCTCTTTCACATCTTCTCTGATTCTCATTTGCACTTTTACTTAGCCTAGTGTTTAGAGCTATCCAGATAAACCAGAAGATTTACTCTTAAGGAGACTAATGGCCATAATTCCATCTACACACTTAACATCACTTTGTTATATATATATATATATATATATATATATATATATATGTGTGTGTGTGTGTGTGTGTGTGTGTGTGTGTGTGTGTGTATGGTGTATGTGTATGTACATATATGTGTGTGTACATATATGTATGTGTATATGTATATTCCATAAGCAGTACCATATATAGCTACAGTAAAGAAGAAAATCATTCTGCCTTAGCTGCAACATTATACTCCCTATATCTTAGAATAATGACCTAAACCAGTTTTATGTTATGTAGCTCCACTAGAGAGACATGGATAATTTCGATTTAGCCAGGCCAAATAAACTCCTCCATCTATTTCTAGATGATAAACCATTGAGTTTGCTGTGATTATTGGCAGGAATCTGAAAGCCAGAGCTCTGCCCAGAATCCAGGTGGCTCCAATAAAGAGTCTTCTCCCTTCTGCCTTTGGGCATGACTTGTACAATCAGAGCGTGTGTCCAGGTGACTGTTAGACATGTTTAAGAATCCTTATATGCCATTTTAAGAGTCTTACATTTCCAGAGTTTACAAATTTCTCTATGAGTATTGTAAGATCCCACTCTCCATCCAAAAAGAAATGTACCACTTCACAGAGATTAGCTACACAAAGACCTTAGGTATTAACTATGATTACTTAACCAAGTGTTGCCATTGTTTTTTATAAACCTAAGTCACTAGTTGTTTTACATTAAAAACAGGTATTGAGATGATGTGCAGAATTAGACGATTTGACTCAGGACAAGCAGGAAAACAATATGACAGAGTTTTAAAGAGCTGAGAGGAATTCCTCCCCTTTTGCAGTACCTTTGTGTAGTTTTCCATTTTTGTCCATCAAAGAAGAACTTTACAGTTCACACATTCAGCTCTCAATAATGCCACAGAGTTTAGATGAGAATGAAAATCCTCAATAAAGAAGAGAATTAGTGAATTTAAAAATAGTATTAAGTTATAAAATAAGGAAGGTAGGTTGAGATTCTAAGAAGCCTCTGAATTTCTTTTGTATCATTCATATATATATATATATATATATATATATATGCTGTGATGTATTCCCATGGAAGAGATGTGTATCTAACACATGTTGCTAGTTTATTTTATTTTCAGCACTAGGGCAAAAGGAACCAGTTTGATTTATTGTGGATTAAAATGCATTTTCCAAGAGAAGGTAGTTTTATATTTTACATTGAAAATAAAGTAGATAAATATTATTAGAGGAAAATGACATTTAACAGATACATTGATATAAAACTGAGATCAAGAATTTCTTTACTCTTGGTACTAACAAAAATATAATTTCTCACAATGAATTGTGTGATTGAGATTTTACCTGAAATCCTATTATGTTTATATGCAACCATCTAACTTTAAAATGTTTAACAACAATGGGAAAATTGGCACATAATTTTATTTTCTAACTCTGGAATATAATATAAACATAATATAACATAGACACAATAAACAGAATATAAAATACAAACATAGCGTAATATATAAACATAATATAATATAAACATGATATACACATAATATAACACAATATAAATTTCAAAAATCAGGCATTGCAAATAATAAAATAAATGTAAATTATATTTCCATTCATGTGATGGATAAATTACCTAGTATTGATATTGTTAAAATATAAACTGACTGGTTAAATTAAACACCTTTTAAGTTTTTATGTTTTAAAGTACTTGAAGTTATTTTTATATTTCTACTTATGCCTCTTATGTATGAAATATGATCTTAAGGATATTTTATCTAAGATACAACATACAAAGAAAATGTCACTCTATATCTCAATTAATAGCACATAAGTATATACCCTAGTAAATGAGAATTGACCAGTTATCTCACTAGCACGCATGTAGAAGAGGTGAGAATAGCTTCCCCAACATTGTACATTGCCTTCTACTAAATATTGTGTTCCCATTTACAGATTACTTATTACACTGATTTTCAACATTATCAACTGATATTTTACTTCACTTGAAGTAAGTGTAAAAAAAAAATCACAGAACTTGTACTTTACTCATTGTTTTCTTACTTTACAACAGACCAACCTAGGCACCAAGCATGGTGCTGCATATTGATTTTCCATGTATTTGGAAGGTAGAATCAGCAAGGTCAGGCTCAAGGACAGCCTTGGAGAAAGAAAGAGGGAGAGAGGGAATAAAAGGGAAGAAAAAGAGATAGGCGATTAGAGAGAGAAAAAAATGAAAGACAAGAGGATCGAAGAAGGGGATAGAAACAAAGGCAGGGGAAGAGAACAAGAGGTGTGGGAAAGGGAAGGGAGGAAAAGAGAAAGGAGGGAAGAGAGGGGAGGGGTGGGGCAAAAAGCAAGGGGAAAGCTGAAAGGGGAAAGGGAAAAGGAAAGGGAAGGGAAAGGGCATGGTATTCATGTGAAATTCCTCATTTGTTGATATTTTTGTTTATTATGTTTGGTTTTCTTTGTGTTTGTTTAGTTTTGGTATTGCAACTTTATTACAGCATTTCTTCCTTCTCTTTCTTCCTCAAACTTTCCCTATACTTTCCCACAATCTCCTTCAAATTAATGGCTTTTCACTAATTGCTATTGTATGCACAAATGTATATGTACACACACATATCCACAAATGTAACTGATATATAGATAGATATATAGATATGATAGATATAGAGAGATATAGATATATAGATAGATAGATATAGACAGATATATAGACAGACATAGACATAAATATAGATAAAGAGAGATAGAGATAGAGACAGAGAGATTTGTATGACTGTTTGCAAAGCTGATTATTTGGTACTTGGTGTGCTCTCTTCCTGGCTCCCAGCTTTATTCGTTCAACTCCATTTTTGTTGGTAGGGATGGAGCCTCATTGGCCTATTGTTGTTGCCCTTAGGTTGATACCCTATTGTAGTTGCCTTTAAATGTGGGTTGGGTATAATGGACCACTTTGAATACTACATCCTCTGACCTGGAGTCTGATTACTTTCTGGCTAAGATGCTGAAACAAAGCTTTCTCATGCTGACCATTGACATGGAACCATAGTGAAGATACCACAGTACCCCAAACACCACACACTCTCATCCCAAGACTCAGACCATGTCTTCTATTTGTTCTCAGACACAAATTCTGACATTGTTTCTAGACCTCTGACCTTGACTCTTGTCCCTCTGTTTCTCTTTCTTCAACAGCTCTCATACTTATCATTCATTCAGAAAACAGAATGCTTCTAAATTTTAGAGATAAAATAAAACAAAACAAAACAGTGAAACAGAAGTTTCACTGTTTAGTTGACTAGCTAGAGATAACTCTATCTCACCAATTCAATGAGAAAAATAATCAATATAATATAAAATATTTTAAATATTCATTTTGCTATTATAACAGTCCTGAAGTAGTCAATGGACAAAAAGTAGATTTTAAAATTTATGCAATAACCTTTTCAACTTCCATTTTTATTTCTTCATTACTTACATGCATAAAAATATAGGATTTTTATCAATGATGGTTTTAGTGATAATTCACTTATTCAGACAAGATACTTCCTTGTTTCTCCAGATTAGAATTTTAAAAAGTCATTTTAAAAATATGATATTCAATTATACATATTGCAATGTGGATTTAAAAAATCTTTTGTTTCCAGAAACACTCAAAATAGAAAATCACATTTTTAATCTTTCTTCAATCTTAGTGATATGCAATGAAATTGAGCTGCCCAGTCATTTTAAAAGACAATGAGTAGAAACCCTCTCCCGTAAAGAAACCTGTAATATTAAATGAATCAGTACAAAGAGTGACATAAAACACTGAAGACAGCTGACAGGAAATTTTAACCTGTATATTTATGTTTCATTTGTGGATACTTCTTAGTGAAGCTAAATTTTCAGTCAGAACAACTGGCAATTGTATATTGGCCCTCTTTAATATCATTAACAAGAGAATCATGCTGACTTGACCAACTTGCCTATGCTCAACATATTGGACATATCTTCTTTGGAATTTTATAAATCAGTTTTATAAGTTTTATGAGAACAGAAAAAATCATTATTTTATAAGCATGCATTCTTTAAACCAGAAACTCATTAGTACAAAATACTCCTACCCTGATCCAAATGATCTCAGCATCATGCTTATATCCCCAGAGCAAAGTTCAATAGAGGTTTATAGCGTAGGTAGGCCTCAATCACATAGTTTTGTAATGACAAAATTTCATTAGTTTTTGTAAATATTATTTGAGACCAGCTAAAAGAAAAGCTATATTGAGAGCTGTATGAGTTTTCAGACAGGATTTCAATGAGAATATCTTGCCTGCTTGAACCTCAATATTATATTGCTTTGATAAAGTCCTTTACGTTATATGTCTAGGATTGTATATTTAAGATAATACTTTATAGCTATTGAAAATTATATATAAATATTTTAGAAAAATCAGGAAGATACTAAAAGTGCCTCATTGTCATTTGCTCAAATAAGGAAATGCCATAATAATAAATTAATGAAAATATAATCAACTTTCGCTTCTAGTCTATATGTTTTATGACAACTTGTGTTCTATTGTTCAGTACTTTTCTATATTATATTGATATACCAAATATACATATATATGTATATATATATATATGAGTGTATATATATGTATATATTTGAACTTCATACATGTATGCATACTACTTTCATATTTGAGTTTACTTTCCTAAGTAGTCATATTTGTAAGACTTTGAAAGTTCTCTTTTCCAGTATTGTTTCAAAATTCTGTGAAGTGTAACTATTAAACTTGGCTTTTTGACAATTAGATGCATTAACATGTCTTTCTCCACAGAATCATTTTGTTGGTATGAAGTCTTAAACACAGTAATTATTAGTAAATGTTTGAAACCATAATTGCAAATTGCTTTAATTAATTGTTTTAATAGAACTTTCTGAGAAATTTATAAAATGAAGATCACATATTTGCATCTCTGCAGATGCAATACCAAAGTTTTATTTAATTTTTAATTGGCAAATTTGAAACCACTTGTTCTGGACACCTTACCCCCATGAACCAAACTTACTAATATAGGAAAGATTAGTACAAACTGAGACTAAATGTTGCATTTTACTTTTATATATAGAATTTCAAAATATTTTAAATTATTTTTAAATGTGAAAGATAAAAAAAATCCTTCCTTATTTTTAGTTGCAGAGGTAAGAGGGTGAAAAATATAAATCTTGGTACTGGTGAAATAACTACATGAGTAAGAGCATATCCTGCTCTTTCAGAGGACCTAACATTGAGTCACAGCACCCAGGTTGGAAACCTGACAACCACTTGAATGTTAAATGGTTGAGGATATGGTGACCTCTACTTGCCTGCATAAGACTATGTGTTAACATAGTCCAAGCAAAAATACATATATACAAAAATACATATATATATATATATATTAAAATATAAAAATGATTATTAAAGCAATGTTACTATTGAAAATATAGATTGCATAAATATGTTCACACTATAAAATCTTAAAGAAAAATTACTTTAATTTCTGTTTGTTTCTTTTTCTAGTTCAATAGTTGAATTTCAATAGTTTTTAATAACAGATCATTCTTACCAATCTATTTCATTCAATATATCTATTTTTTTAATTTGTTTCCAAGTTTATGTCATATACTACTTATCTACAGTATCATAATTGGCTTCAAAGCATGGGAGGTAGCAAATATTTTTTTACATCTTAATGAATGTTCACTAGAGAGCCAAAATGATATCTTACAGAAAAAATACAAAAGATTTTAGCAAATTGCTAATATTTGTTTAGAAGGTATCATGGTGATTCTAGAACTCTGACTCTCCAATGATGAATTGTATGAAACCATCATCTAGTAAAACAACAATACTACATAATAGCTATATAATTTCTTGTCAAAAAGAATGCAGAAACTCATAAAATGTTCTGTGTATGTATATTTATCTTTATAGTCTGAATTAGTTGATAACAATAATCATAATTTGTCAGGATTTTTTTCCTTGATAACAATAATCATAATTTGTCAGGATTTTTTTTTCCTATTTTGCTTTTTAGGCAAAACTAACTTTAATGTTTATCCCTACACCATGCAAGAATTGCCAATCCCCAAAACTAGCTTATACAGTCCCAACAGTAAGAAAACTTCAGAGATACAATCTTAGCTAAAGAAATATTCTAGATACAACACTGATATAAGAAAAGTAAAACTGCATTGTGCATTTTCACAATGTCAATATACAGTGTCTGTAAGCTTGAAATGATTATATACCTTTATCACAGATAGTTAATAATGTAATTATTTATCAATTTTAAGCAATTTTATTTTTTGCAATTGTTTGATACAAAGTCTCCAATTATAATGTACGCTAACCTTAAATCTGATCATCCTCTTTTGTCAAGGTTTCAAGTGCTGGATTATAGGCATACACCATCACATTTTGTTTCAATTTTTGTTTTAAATAAATTATTTTACTTATTAAATGACATGGATAAGTCTATACCAAAAATGTAGTGTGTACTCTTGAAGTAAAAAAAAAATTTTAGAATAATTAAATCAGACTAATTTGTATGAAATACCTAATATAGTTATCATTCCTATCACAAGAAAAATTGCTGCTTGCCATGACTTTTCTAGTTATAGATTATAATTTTTGTCATTATAAGGTATAATAAAATTTGTTGCTCCTGCCACTTAAATAATATTTAGGAGCTTCTATCCAAACCTTTAATCTTGTAATCCTTAATAACAATTATCTATTGCCTACTTATAAGAGACAATTAATTTTGAATCCACATATGAATTCTGTGAAGTGGTATTTACTTTTGGGTGTCTTCATTATTTCAGCTAACAGTCTTCCAGATTTATTCATACTGTGTGAATTACAATGTTATTGTGACTGATACTGTCATCTATATTACCTCATTCCTTTATTGCTTCATTCATTGACACTAAGCTTAATTCTATCTATATCTGAACGATTTTCAACATCAGAGGAATAAGATTTATATAAAGATGTGTATGTCATTCATATCATTTCTTTGTGAATATAAAATATTCTAATTTCTTGATTATTAAATTGTATTGTAGCTCTATTGTTTTTAGGTAATTCCATACAGTTTAATATGGTTGTACTATTTTATAATTGCCCATCTCTGTGCAAGTGTTTCTCTTTGTCATTTTGACAGATGTCATACTACAGTTTGGTGATTACTTCATCCTGATAACTTAATTTGTATTTTCCCTTGTAATTACTGATAGTGACCAAATTTTCATGTAACCATGTTTTATTTACTTTTTTCTTTATGTTTATGCATATGCATGTGCGAGTGGGTGCGTGTGCGTGTGCATGCGCGTGTGTGTGCGTGAGAGAGAGAGAGAGAGAGAGAGAGAGAGAGAGAGAGAGAGAGAGAGGGAGGCGGGGAGGTGGGTCACAGTAATCAAACCAATTATTTTCAGCTTGATAAAAAACATCTCTCAACACTCATTTACCTTTATCATTTATATATTTTCAGCTGAAGCATAACTATTTGCATCCATACTTGTGTGTGTGTGTGTGTATGTGTTCACGTGGTGCCTGTGGATGTGCTTCTTTATAGACATGATCTATATTTTGAAGTTAGGTCTATAATAATCATGATTTCTAGCTGTCTAGCAAACTTAAGGCATCCTCTTATCTCTGCCCCTGCCATCCATACTGGAACTAGTTACAATATATATATTATATATTATATAGAATATATATATATTCTCCTATGGTTGGTGGGAATCAGGCCAAAACTTACCTGAGTAAGCTATCTCTCTAGTCCTTTTAGCTCACATATAATTGAGTTGTTTTCTGTGTGAGTTGTTTGAATTCTGTATGTATTTTTGATAATAACCCCTTATCAAATGTACTGGTTGCAAATATTGTCTACTGCAATATAAGAATTCTTGTTTCTGGTTTTTTTATTGGATATTATATTTACATTTCAGATTTTATTGTGTGCTTAAAAATCTGTTTCCTATAATGTCTTTGCTTTTGCCTGTTTTTATTTTCAATCTTTTTGTAAGTTTTTTGAGGTACCAATGTGACAAATATTTTTTTCTTTTCATGTAATTTTTGAATTGCTGTGGTTTCATCAAACCATTTTAATTAAATTTTACATATAATGATAGAATGTATGAGAACTCTGTTTTCTAACACTCTTCATTGAAAAAACTATTTGCATGTGTATATGGATGTTGGATTTTTGTAAAAGATAATTTTTCATTCATTGAGATGATTTTTTTCATCCAATTAATATATTATTCCATATTTTCTAGTTATATGTGTTGAAACATTCTTTTATTTCTAGAATGAATTCCTCTTGTTCATGGTGAATTCTTTAATATGCTGATGAATTTGTTTTGCTACTATTTTGATGAAAGTTTTTGTTCTGATCACATCCAAAGACCTTAGTCTATGTGATGTGGATGGAATACAGACACTCCCTTAGTATATAACCTTTAATCCTGATGGCTAGAATTCTTTAGTACATGCCTTTAAGTACAAAAAAAAATGATATCTAATTGAGAGGCAGGCAAACAAAGTGATTAATCATAGAAAGATTTGACAATATGAGTTAGAGATAGACTATGCCCAGCTCTCCGGATAAACAGCATTTAAGAGCAGTGCAGGGAAAGAGAACCAATTGAGACAATTCAGTTGACTGGAGTTGTTGAGTCAGTCAGTTAGTGAGTGCAGCACAGTAGGGTTGAGTTTGTTCATGAGTTCATGCAGTTCAGTGTAGGCCAGCAGAGTCAGATGAAGCCACAGAATACGAAGGAGCTAGAAGATTCAAACAAATTGCCAGAGTTAGTTTGAGGCCAAGCAGAGCTCTCAGTGATGGTGACAAGCAGATTCAATCAGTCAGCTTGAAGAGAAATTTGAGCCAGAATAGCTGAGTTGAATCAGTCAGCAAGAGCTCAGAGAGAGTAGAAAGGATGAGCTTAATCACCAGTAAGCCTCAAATATGACAAAATTTACTTTAAAGTTCATTCTACTTAAGTTTTAAAAGCAACAAAAGAGAATACATAGTATTTTGTAACAATCTGTAGGAATATTCATATTATTCAGAAATATTTAAATGTAAAGTCATTGTTTATTATAATTAATTTGTACCAATAACTATAATTTGACAGATAAGTTATTTACATTTAAAAGAGAATTATAAAAACAGCTCAATTATTTTAATATCAACTGTTATCAAACATTAATTTATACCATTTGAATTAACATTTAGCTGATATGTTTATTAAGAAAAGAAGATAATCATTGCTTATGGTGTGAATTGGATAAATAAATAAACAATGGAAATAAAACAAATACATATTTCCTGTATTATTTTGCATGCTTAATTCACATATGTTAAATTTAAGGAATTAAAATTTATGGTCATCATATTTGGTATCATTCAAAAATAAGAATATATGATTAGTGTCTTACAATAACTGACTCTAAAATTAGTCAAAGACATATTGTTTATATATTCATGTAATCTGTTCTGTGTTTTTATATTGGATAACCTTGGAAATATCCTACTTTTGAATCGAGCATATATGGTTGGAAATACTCAGGTGTCTACTTCTCTCCATTTGTGTTCCAGGCCAATAGGTTTTCTCTCTTGTAATTATTTTGCCATTCATATATCTCTGTTCTTCCATGAACAAGATAAATTCACAGGGGAAGTGATAAAAATGTGTCAGGTCAATGACTTCACTCTGTGGTCATATTCTACTGTAGAATCACTACTGATCCTGCCAAAATAAGAAATGAGTTCATTGATTTACAATATCAGTGGCCTCTGTCTATTGGTATAAACATACGAAGCAAGCATCTTTCTGAACTTTTTAATAAAAAGTCTTGGGTATGCAAAAGCCATCTACAAAAGATGAGTAAATCCCTTTTCTTAACCTCAGTGATGTCTATTCTGTGAGCAGACAGATCCTTTCTGCACTCCAGTTGTGGTGAGACAGCCACTAGGCAAGAATTGCCACTTTCCTTCTACAGACAAATTACTGTCCAGAAAAGGACACACTTGCAGACTAGTCGACTGATTATATCTGTCTAGACAGAGTAATCAGCCCTTAATAATTCTGCAGCACTAAGGTCTGTCAGATGATCCTGGGCCAGAAGGCAGAAGAACAGATGCTCCAACGTTTTGAAGTAGAGCGAGTGTCCAGGTGTTCAGAGGTCTCTATAAATTGGCTAAGTTTTAGAAGCTATGCTTTGTGCTTCCCACAATTATAGTCAACTCAGTCATTCTGGATTTCTGACGGGGTTGAAAACTTATAGCTATTTACCTTGAGAGAAAAGATCTAAGTGTATGGTCGTCAGCTGACATTCATCCTAAAGCCAGGTTTAGAACTAAATGTTTTAGTTAGGAGAGATGACAGAGGTGCTGGTAGGTCAACAAAAGGATGGACTGGGTATTAGGACTATCTTGTACCTCACTGGTACAAATTGGCATAATTATGCTCTAATTGTATTTTGAGAGAAAAGTTTCCTTTTAACAGGAAGGGTGATGTGTAGGAGGAGCTAAGATGGGAGGAGTACTGAGAGGAAGAAAAGGAGTAAGAAGAGGAGAAGAAGAAGGAGAGGAGAAGCTAGGTGATGAAAGAGAGATAGAGGGGGGAGACAGGGAAACAGATGTTCATGAATCTCCACCAGTCAAAGATAGTAGATATATCTAGGTTGGGTAGTGGGTTACACCTCTGATTGAACAATACCAAACTTATAAAGCCTATGATTAACATTTTTTAAAAAATATATAAATGCAAAAAGGAAAAGGGGGCATGGAATAGGGGTTTTCTAAGGGGGGGGAATGGGGAAAGGAGATGGCATCTGAAGTGTAAATGAAAGATCTAATAAAAAAATATTTATAATAAAAAAACTGATGATAGAAAAATAATATTTATGTGGAATTTCTAAGTTTTCAAACAAACTCCTGGTATTAATGGGAAAAAATCAATATTTTTTTTAATGGAGCTGTAGCTTCAGATGATTCAAGAATATTTAGATATCAACTGTATTCTTCTAAATGCTTGTTTATATTGTAATATTACATGAGTGCTTAAAATAAAATCTAATTATTTGAGTAACTTTAAGAAATAAAAATTGTTTACTTTATAATTCTGTTTAAAAAAAAAAAAAGAATTTGAAAGCACCCATTTTCAGTTTCATCAAAATTCCCAACAGTGTCAGAGGACACAAAGAATTAAAGTTCAGTGAAACACCACAAAAAAGACTATATTTCTTTTAATTCTTAAAAATCATCAAAATGGTTAAATAATATAATAAAACATAGATATGAACATAGGCATAGGCATACTGCCCCCCACACACACACACAATATTTAACTTTGTCACAATAAAATTTTTAAGGAAAATCTATCTCTTGTCACTCTTCCAAACTCTGTCAGAAAAATCATCTCATTATCATGATCTTTATGTGTAAGTATTATTAAAGTTATTCTAATAGTAAACTTAGATGTACAAAGTTTATTCTTAAACATTTAATGTCACAATATTATTTAGCTTAAACTGACTTTCAAATCAGAAACATTTTCAAAAAAAAATGATTTGATCACGTTTATCTGACAAGGTGAAGTTTTGTCTTCCATCACATCATGATGGACTGTCATTCATGTGACAAAAGGTTTAAGATGAATGAGAGTTAAGGAGAAAGGTCAAATAAAATGCACTGGCACCTCTGGCAGGACACAATCCATCAAATGAAAAAGCAAAACTTCCTTAGTCTAAGCATTCATTACAAACTATTAAGTGTTCTTTTTATCTACACTGCTATAGTGAAATCAAAGAATATATTGGTTTCAATCATGGAAAATTAAAATAACTCAGTTAAAATAACATTCAATAAGCCTTTCATTAAATTTTCTTTCCCTTTCAGATGGATGCTATACTGAATAATATATAAAGATTTAAATTTATTTTATTATTTGATTTCATTTAGATATAATCTAAATGATTTGATGTTTAGAAAATGTTTTAAGTGCTCTTGTGAATGAACATCGAGTCCTTTTGGTTTTTTACCTAAAGTAAATTTAAAATTTGTATTTATATAAACTTCATATCTAATAATATTTTGTAATGACTTAAATGACTTAAGAAATAACAATTACATTGTTATTCTCAAAAAATGATATTTTTCACAAGATTTCAAAAATTATATTTTGTATAGTTTAAGGAATCAATTCCAAAAAAAAAAAAATCTTTAAGAATGATCAATCAGGCCATCACACAAAAACTCTGACCCAGAATTGTTCCTGTCTAAAAGAACTTCGGGGATAAAAATAGAGAAGGGACTAAGTGAAAGGCAGTCCAGTGACCAGCACAACCTGAGATCCATCTCAAGGGGAGGCTCCAAGGCCTGACGCCATTACTGATACTACTATATGCTCACATACAGGAGCTTAGCATGGTGGTCCTCTGAGAGGCCCAATAAACAGCTAACTGTGAAAGAAGCACATACTACACACAGACATTGTACTGAAGTTGGGGACCCCTCTATTTTGGGAAAGGCTGTAAAAAGCTGAGGAAGGGGAAGACTCCCTAGGAAGACCAACAGTCTCAAGTAAACTGAACCACTAAATTCTCTTAGACAGTGAACCACCAGGCAGCATACACAAGCTGGTCCAAGGCCCTGATACATATATAGCAGAGGACTGCCTGGGCTAGTTTCAGTGAGAGAAGATGCACCTATCCTTCAAGAGACTTGAGGCCCCAAAGAGTCGGGAGGCCTGGCAGGGAAGGGTAACCTCATGGAGACAGGGTAGGAGGAATGGGATGATAAACTGTGGTAGGGGGGCACTGGGAGGGGTACAACAACTTGATTGTAAAAAATGTAATAATAATAATAAAGAATCATTGATCAATAATTTTAAAAAACAAAATTATATTAATTGCATTTGGAGAGTTTCTCCTCTGTTCTTTAGTTAGGTGCTGTCTACCATAAAATAGTTGATCAGGAAATGTTCAACAAATGTTACATATGCTAAGAACTGTTATTAGAAACTCACTTTTGTAGCTGTTTTGGATTATTCAATGTCTTAGAATGACTAAATTGGACAATTCATGTGAACAGCAAATCAAGATGCTGCAGTTTTAACTGGAATCACACGACATTTGAGCTCCTAGGTACACACCTGGCATTGCTCTGCATAGCTGTTTCTTAAACATCAAACACTTTGTATTAACAACATATATGATCTTTGATAAACCACCAACTACTTCAATGACACTGATCTCAAATCAAGTGGAACATGCTGAGATAGCATGACCAGTCAGATTATTTGGCCTTTTATGGCACTATGAGGGCTAGCCAGTAGGAACAAAAGTTTATGGCTAATTTTCAGCATGTTTTTTTTTCTACGTTCTGGGACAAAGTGTGTTCTTCTTTGCAATAGAGCTTTTAAACACCTGGTGGGCAGCTAAGAATAATGGCACTAACCTACAATATGGAATATTTTTAATTTTCCACTTTAAAAGAAGAAACATATTCCTGTTACTATTAACTGAAAACAAAAATCCCCAAAACCTAAAATGAAAATAAAAACACCAAATAAACAAATAAACAAAAACATGGCTATTTAAACCCTAGGTCTTATTGGAGAACCTAATTTTCTTCTTTTTCTAACTGGACAATACAATTTAATTACCTTATATATTTTATATTTGTCTACTTTGATGTGTACATCTCTACAACCTCATTAGGCAAAGATTTTATTTCTTTTGCAAGAGATGGCCATTTATAAAGAAACTGAAAACTTGTCAGTTTTTAGCAAATAAGAGACTATAGAATACTCAATAGAATTGTTGTCATAGAGTAAATTAATTTGTATCAAAAAATACACTAATTTTAGTTTTTATGTATTTTAAAGAATCTAAATATTTGACAAAAGATATAGTGTTACTTTTAATAGTACATATTTGATTTAATTGTTTGAGCATTTAACATATATATTTATATAATTAATTTACCCATTTATTTCTTTATTCTCATTTCCAACATTCTCCTGCTAGAATTATAGAATACACAGGTGATTCTCTCTCTCTCTCTCTCTCTCTCTCTCTCTCTCTCTCTCTCTCTCTCTGTGTGTGTGTGTGTGTGTGTGTGTGTGTGTGTGTGTGTGCATGGTTGTGTATGGGTTGCTCACTCCTTCACTTTCCTGGTCCTCTTCACACCTCCTATTTGTGAGGTTCAAACTTGCTCTATTGGCAAAGCTGATATCAAACTCCTAGAATCAAACAATCCTTCTTCGCTTCTCAAACACCACCACACTTGTGTGCTCCTTTACTTGACATTGCTTGATAAGACAGACGATCTTGCTAGGCAGTTCAGGAGCTCACTAAGTATCCCACAAGAACAGTGCTGAAACTCACTAGGCAAGCCTTCTGCTCAACAAATTCCTGTAGCTGCTTGTATTATGAATGCTAATTATGTTCGTCCAAAAAAAAAAAAAAAAAAAACAAAAAAAAAAAAAAAACTGTTTGCAGGAGAAGTTCTGCATGTAGCTTCTAGGAACCTGCCCCCAGTTAGTTCTGATTAGTTAATAAAGATGCCAATAGCAAAGAGCTGAGAAAGACAGACAGAGGCAGGATTTTAAAATTTTCCAGGCTTGGAATTGGGAAGAAGAGAGGGAGATGTACCATGCTTTAGGAGAGTGTGTAGAGAAGAAGAGAGACACCATACATAGAGATGCGCAGAACACAGAGGCAGAACAACTTTGTGAAGGGGCCGAGAGAGATTTACTAGATCATAGAACTATGACTTATTTCTTACCATCAAAAACCTATGAAAAAATTAAAGTAGGATCTTGGAAATCCATCCAAATGTGCACATGCACACACAGACATTTATAATACATGCAAATGCATAAATATCTAAATCAATAAACACAAATAAATAATGTGAAAGTAAACCATAAATTTTCTATAGCTCTGGGATAAAAGCTGTAGAAAAAAAGAATCAGTTATACTCAAAATCAGGCAAGTTTAACAAATAAAAAGAAGATATTTTAAAATTCCACTACACTCACAACCACAAAAATATGAATCTAAGGATATTTTCCTTTTTAAAAAATCTTACTTGTCTCAGTTTTAATCAGTTATAAAAATTTGTTATAGTGCATTAAAGTAGAAATTTCTGGTTTCATTGAAGACTCACTAGTGCCATGTGATGTTTTATTGAAGCTATCTTATAGAGGATGGTTTGCTGAAGCAGGGATGTGAGAGGGTCTGTTGCTTAAAACAGACACATGGCAGTTTTCTTGAAGTTGCTTGGTGAAAGGGCATGTGATGTTTTGCTGGATTTGCATGATGTTTAGAGACAATATAAGTATAACCTAAGAGACCGTGGATGTAGCTCGTACATTGGTTTACCTTGCTGGTCTTGTTGGACTCTGTGGATGGTAGACTTCACTGATGATGGTCTGCAAATGGTTCACCTTGCTTTCTTCTCTGATATTTGCTTGTCATAACTTCACAGAGAGAAATGTTCAAAAGAACTTCTGTTGATGTTTTGGTTGCTTCTGGCTGATTTGACAGACCCATGCTGATCTGTGGGGCCTCACAGCTTCTTCTGGATAGAGCAGATTCATATTTTGTGTTTTCCTAGTAGAATAGCCAGCAGAAAGAAAAATTGTAATCACTCCAAGGAACTGTTTCTAAGCAGGTCCATGTCCCCATTGTGCTATTAGGTATCTTTTTTTCCCATTTAATAAGAACACTTGTTAAAGTAAGTTTTGAAAAATAGAAGCCTACAGTGTATTTTAATCATATTTTATCATGTTTCAACTCCTCTTAGATTTCATCCTTCCTCTCCTATCAATCCAATTTTGTAGCATCTTCTTTTGAAATCCATAAAATCTAGTTCCTAGTGACTCCATGTTGTTGTATGTTGACCTCTAACTGACATGTAGTCACTTTACAAAGGGCAACATACTTAATGAAGTGTTCTCTTCCATACAGAGCAGCTATCCATAGATCTTAAGCTAGGGATGAGAGTTAATATTCAACTCTCTCTAGGCTAAGAATTTTCCTGGCTTGAGTTTGTACAGGGCTTGTACATGCTATGAAACCTGCTGTGAGTTCATAATATCCAAATGTTTCACTGCTGTTGGAAATCACAACTTGATGGGAGTCATCTATCACCTCTGGCTCTTAAAATTGTCCTACTTCTTTTCGGCAGTGATTCTCAAGCCTTAGGAAGACAGAGATGATGTAGATGCTGTGTCTAGTATTGCGCATTCTGAAGCTGCTGATTATCAGCACCCAGATAAGTTGTAGGTCTCTATGTTGATTATCATCTACTGAAAAATGACATTTTTCTACTGAAGACTTAAAGGTGTACCTGTTTATGTGTATAGCAGTAAACCTTTAAAAATCTATTTAATACTATGTCCATTTAACAGAGTTATGAGCATCTTGTACTAGAATAAAAGTGAATACAAAATATAACAATATAACAAAATTCATGGTACACATGAAGAATTTCTATGAGGACAGTTTATACCAATTCATTTCTAAAAAAAAAAAAAACCGAGAAAGTTAAAATTCATAACTCAATCATGCTGCATGTCATGGAAAAAAAGAGCAAATAAATGTCAAAAGAGTCAGTTCAGAAATTAATGAGACAGAATCAAAACCAAAAACAACACAAGAAATAAAGATAAGGTCAATCCTTTAAAACAATGTCATATGGGATAAAATTAACCAAAAAGAGGGAATCAAAATTCATGAAATTAGAGAAAAGGCAAAAACATTGAGAATCCTAGGATTCTCTTGGTAAAATTTTTCTTTAATGAATATTCTGTGTCATTACTATCTCTTCTCATTATTTTTGTTTTGAAGTCCATTTTGTCAGATATTAAAATCTAGACATGGTTGATTATCAGATTCATTTGCTTGGAACATATTTTTCCCCTTTACCAACTTTCTGGGAAAGTTTTTCCTGCAATAGAATGCCAATGGGTATATCAAATATGCTCCAGTAAAACCACAATAACCACTCTCAGTTGTTCAATGCAAAAGTAACTCCATGACATTTTTGTGGATTCTTTGTTTCTTTTTGTTTATTCCTATTTCTCTCTCTTTTTTTAACTTACATTTTATCATTTTATGGTGTGTGTGTGTGTGTGTGTGTGTGTGTGTGATTTTTGGAAAGAGAGAGAAGAGAAATATATTTGATAGGGTGAGGGCAAGAGCTTATAGAAGGCATTGGGGCAGAAGGAAAACAAGATCAAAATATATTGCAAGAACTAAAAACCTAAAAACTTTAAACAATAAATAAAATTTATTTTTATGGTTTTCATTCCTTTTCATTTTTATTCTTTCCTATTCTCAAAATTAGTATGAGGGTATTCTTTAGGCTTTGTTTTGAATGTATATTTTGTACTTTATAAGAATTTTCTATTTTTATTGGAGGATTTTGATAAATGATATATACTCATCTATCACTCAGTCAAGATAAAACATATCTATTACTCCTAAAGTCATATTATTTCATGTTCTATTAATGTAAAACCAAAATTGAGTTACAAGTGGAGACATTACAACAGACGCTGAGGATATTTAGAAAATTATAAAGACATTCATTAAAAATCTATTTTGCACCAAACCTAAAATTTGAAAGATATGAATCAATTTTTAGTTATATCAATCCTATCAAAACTAAATAAGGATATAATAAATATCTTAAGTATGTCTATAATATCCAGAGGAAAAAAACAACAGTTTTTAACTGTCTTAACCGAGGTTCAGAAAATTGGACAAAGAATTCTCCAGACACCTAAAGAACTAAAACCAGTTTTCTCAGACTTTTCCACAAGAGATGAAAAGAAGGAACATTTGTGAATTATTTTTATGAAGCAAGAATTACCCTGATACTAGAGTCAGAAAAAAACTAAAAAAAGAAATTTACATACCCAGTATTTTTAATGAACAATGTAAATTTTTTTACAATACTTGCAAACAAAATTTAAGAAAATACACATATGCAAAGATTAGCAACCATGATCAGCTTCACTTCATTCTACAGACATAGGGATGGTAATATATATATGTATATATACATATATACATATATATATGGATGGTAATATATATACACATATATACATATATGTGTGTATACATATATGTGTGTATATATATTACCATCCCTATATATATTTATATATATTTATATATACAAATACATATACACATATATATATATGTATATATATTATAGCATATATAATATATGCCTATATTATATATATTATATACATATATGTATATCAATTAATATACTCTACAACATAGGTTGTATCAAGAAAATAAATCACCTGATAATTTCAATGAATACAGGAAAATCCTTTAGCAAAAGCCAACCTCTCTTCACAATCAAAGTTCTGAAGAATCTAGGTAAAGAGAAGAAATGTCTCAACATAATTAAAGCAATTTACAGAAAGTCCATAGCCAACATCATGTGGAATGTAGAAAATATCAAAGCATTTCCACTAAATTTAGAAATAAGAGATGGATATCCATTCTCCCTCTTCTGTGCAGTGTAATACATAAAGTCTTATCTAAAAAGGTAATACAAGTGAAAGGAATAAAGGGGCTACAAATGGGAAAAGAAGACATCAAATTTTATTTATTTACAGGTGATATGTCTCTGCACATTAGAAGATCCTAAAGAAAATACCAGAAATCTACTACAGCTGATAAATACAATCAATAAAATATAAGGATTTTAAAGTAGCCTACAAAACCAATAATTATCCTACATACAAACGACAAACACCCACAAATAGAAATTGAGAAATAAAAGCCACTCACATAGGCTCAAAATGAAATCTTGAATTTATAATAAATGTAACCAAAGTAGATAATGTTTAGTAGAGTGGGAATTTTAAAACCATAAAAAAACATTGGAAAAGTTTTTTGAACACCTCAACTGAAAGCAGAGTATACAGAGATTGACAGTAAAATCAGAGGTAAAAAAAGCCCCAAATGTTATACATACTGTATTATAGTCTATTACTCAATTATATTACCTTATGAAGAAATTTTCTGCTACTCTAAAATTTAAGTAAACTTTCAAACAAAAAGTAAGTTGAGCCCTGAAGTAAGTCAGTATTTGTTGTGTGCAGTTGCATCTTAAAAAAGAGAGGCTACAAACAAATTTTTGTAAAGTTACAAAAATTGTTTACTTACAATATATGTAAATCAACAAATATTAAGAATAAAAGCAAAAAGACATTACTAGTAACATATATAATAAAGGACCCATACCACAAGCATCTTATTGCTAAAGTTGAATGCAAGAAATATAAATAATGTATTAAATTATTAACATTAGACATGAACCAGAATACCATGAGAAAATATTTTCAAAATTATCTAATATATAAATAAAAATGAAATCCATAGCAATATATTAGTTTGTGCTCACTATAGTATCAAAATATGGAAACACAGAGTACAACAATATTGATGAGTTATGGACAATGGAAACTTTAATCAGTTTTTGGTGGTGATATAAAATAGCACAATCATCTTTGGAAACTATTTGACACTGTAATATAAAATTAGACATATATCTAAGTTATGATCTCAGTCACAGCATTTATTCATGAAATATGAAAACATATATTCATATATGATGTATAGAATGTTTGAAGGCTCTTTACTTATATGAGCCAATCATTTGAAAGATGATTGTTAGACCACTAAAATATGAATTAACTATGATTCTAGCACATTAGTATAGCATTCATCAAGTAAAGAACTGGAGGTGGGGTGAGAAGAGGAGATGAGGGAAAGAGAGACATGGGAAAGAAATAAAGGTCTCTACCACAGCTGAAGTATACAAAAATTAAAACCACAGCTACTGGAAAACTTATATCCGAGATAAATATTCAAAAATATCCAAATTATAGAAGCATCAAAACAACAGACATTATTTGGTCCTTGTGGCTGGGGCAGACACCTAGCTGGTCTGCACCCGTGAAGACACCTACCGTATCCTGAGCCATCCTAGGGGAACCACTGTCCTCAGAGCAATGGGTAAGGACACCCTTTCACTACCCTATGTCCCAGAGCTACAACTGGGAGCCTGGGGCACTCAGGACACATCAGCCAACCAAACCACCCCCATCCAGAATACCACTCCCCTTCTGCCCCTCACTTGGTACTTTTGGCTGGGGCAGATACATAGCTGGTCTGCTCCTGTGAAGACACAGTATCCTGAGCCATTCTAAAGGAGCCACTGTACTCAGAGCTGCAGAATTTCAGGATCCAAGAGGTGGCCTGAGCCCCAGGAGTTCTTCCACCCAGGAGCTCAGGATCACAGGATCACAGAGACATCTGGACTCTGAGGAGTTCTGACACAAGCAAGATAACTGGAAAACCAGGCTCCAGTCAGAGACAGTGAGTGCAAGTAGCACTACAGTTAACCAGATGGCAAAATGCAAGTGCAAGAATATAAGCAACAGAAACCAAAGTAACGTGGCATCATCAGAACACAATTCTCCCACCATAGTAAGCCCTGAACACCACATCACACTGGAAAAGCAGGATTCAGAATTAAAATCACTTCTCATGGTGATGATAGAGGACATTAAGAAGGACATAAATAACTCCCTTAAAGAAGTACAAGAGAACACAGGTAAACAGGTAGAAGCCCTTAAAGATGAAACATAAAAATCCCTTAAATAATTATAAGAAAACACAACCAAACAGGTGGAGGAATTAAACAAAACCATTCAGGATCTAAAACTAAAAGTAGAAACAATAAAGAAATCTCAAAGGGAGACTACCCTGGAGATAGAAAACCTAGGAAAGAGATCAGGAGTCATAGACACAAGGATCACCATCAGAATACAAGAGATAGAAGAAAGAATCTCATATGCAGAAGATACCATGGAAAACATTGACACAACTGTCAAAGAAAATGTAAAATGTGAAAATCTTCTAACCCAAAACATCAGGAAATCTAGGACACAATAAGAAGACCAAACTTAAGAATAGTAAGTATTGATGAGAGTAAAGATTTCCAACTTAAAGTGCCAGTAAATATCTTCAACAAAATTATAGAGAAAAACTTCCCTAACATAAAGAAAGAGATGCCCATGAACATACAAGAAGCCTATAGAACTCCAAATAGACTAGACCAGAAAACAAATTCCTCCAATTGCAAAATAATCAAAACATCAAATGCACAAAACAAAGAAAAAATACTAAAAGCAATAAGGGGAAAAGGTCAATTAACATACAAAGGCAGACCTATAAGAATTACATCAGATTTCTCACCAGAGACTATAAAGGCCAGAAGATCCTGGAAAGATATCATACAGACCCTAAGAGAACACAAATGCCAGCTCAGACTATTATACTCAGCAAAATTCTCAATTACTTTAGATGAAGAGACAAAGATATTCCATGACAAAACCAAATTTACACAATATCTTGCCATAAATCCAACACTTCAAAGGATAATTAATGGAAGACTCCAACACAAGGAGGGAAACTACAACCTAGAAAAGGCAAGAAAGTAATCTTCCAACAACCCTAAAAGAAGATAGCTACACAAACATAATTCCACCTCTAATACCAAAAATAACAACAGACATTATTCTACTACATTCTAATTCATAACAGCAGTTTCTTATGGAGCAAAACATAATTATAAACACATTTATTTTTATATTAATAGGAATACTAGAGTCTTATTTTTCAATAAACCAATGGATATGCATTAAGCTACATTTAATATTTTATAATCTTTTGCCTTATGAAGAAATGATGCCATTATAGCTTTGATCTTTAAGTTACTCCTGAGCAGACATTCATTAAGCCTGAAATTCTCAAATCACACAGAAATGTCTGCAAATCTCAAAAAATTATTTAACGTAGAAATTATGTCAATATTCTTTTCTCTGTAAATGACTCTGTTGTAAACCAGTTAATGATATAATGGATGTCAGTAATGGACTTTTCATGGGTGGTTTGGTCAATAGGGTTTTCATCCAGTTACTGGATTCTGGAAGAGCTAATCAAACGTCTCTGGTTTTCTGTCATGTGTACATTTAGGAGTATTCTATTTTAGACGTTGTAGTCCCCTCCAGACAACTGGGCCAACCTGTTTCTTATTCTTCTACTAAAATATATGATTGTGATAAAATACTTATCTGTTCCCAAATTACTGAGCCTGATATTCTGTTACATAGCCATGATGAGCCAAATAACCTAGCTGCCCTTAAGTTTCCAGTCCTTCAAAGAACGGAAGAAGAATTAGGAAATCTCAAGCAGCAGATGTGACAAGAGAGCATATGGGTAATATTGCTGTTCCTTGTTGGGTGAGTTATATTGAAGATGACAAAAACCTCACTTCCTTCAAAGTATATGAACAAAGTCTGCTCTACACAGAGACTTTCACAAGACACCCAAACAGATAACTTATGGACATACCTAAGCCCTGAGAATTTTTGCAGATATTTTGAGAATTTCAGTTTCTGGCACTCTTAATAAAAAATGCTTTTTTACATACTTAGGATGTCATTTTCTATATACATTCTGCAATTTCTCAATATTCTTTATACTTGCTTGAAAGTAGCCATCTAGGGATGAATAAATGTAGAAACATAAAGCATTAAAGCATTTTGTGGCTCCACAATGGTCTAAGCAATAATTCATACAACAGAAAAAAAAGAGACAAGTGAATTTTATGCTTGTGCATAGGTATGTTATGTGTCCCTTAAGCCTAAAGTGACAAAGTAGAAATGAATTGCTCCATGTTTAGAAATATATCAAGTAAAACTTTGTGAGGACTTACAATATGGAAGAAATATTCTTGTTAAATGTCAAAATATATAAATATTCATAGTTTGGATACTGTCACATTTTAACTCACTATATACCTCAAATCATTGGGGTGGAAGACTTGGTGATGTTCCTTCCCATGGCTATGACATTCACATAAAATGGAGAGACAAAGGTCTCAGGATGAAAATTGCCTAGCATACAAACACTTCTCAGGAAGGCCCATTATTTCTGTGTTGCTTGTAAACCTTAGGTTCATGAAGCTCCCTTGTTGGCATTTTGAAAAATGAGGAATTTCACAAGAGTGAGGAAATATCCATTAATACAGTGGGAAGACATAAAAACTGGGAAGGACACAAGTAATTTACTGCATTGGAAATGACAAGATGATAAAAGAGGAAGAAGAGGCAGTGCAGGCCCAGGACAATGACTGTGGTTTAGAACTTAGGAGATTTAGGTGTTTAAAACACTGTTTATATAAAAAAATAGTATATAGTCATGCATGAAAACACATTTGCTAGTTTTCTTGGCTAGGGTTTTTTGGTTTGTTTGTTTGCCTTAAATCATTTTTTTGGATATTTTATATACACTTCAGATGCCATCCCCTTTCCCCATCCCCCCACTTAGAAAACCCCTATCCCATACCCCCTTTTCCTTTTTGCATTTATACATTTTTTTAAAAAAATGTTAATCAAAGGCTTTATAAATTTGGTATTGTTCAATCAGAGGTGTAACCCACTACCCAACCTAGATATATCAACTACCTTTGATTGGTGGAGATACATGAACATCTGCCTCCCTGTCTCCCCCCTCTTTCTCTCTCTCGTCACCTAGCTTCTCTTCTCCTTCTTCTCCTCCTCTTCTTACTCCTTCTTTTCCTCTCAGTACTCCTCCCACCTTAGTTCCTCCTACATATAACCCTTCCTGTTAAAATGAAACTTTTCTCTCAAAATACAATTAGAGCATAATTATGCCAATTTGTACCAGTGACGTACAAGATAGTCCTAATACCCAGTCCATCATTTTGTTGACTAACCAGAACCTCTGTCATCTCTCCTAACTAAAACACTTAGTTGTGAACCTGGCTTTTTCCTTGGCTTTAGGATGAATGTCAGCTGACGACCATCCACTCAAATCTTTTCTCTCAAGGTAAATAGCCAGGATTGGCTATGAGGCTATAAGTTTTCAATCCCGTCAGAAATCCAGAATGACTGAGTTAACTATAATTGTGGGAAGCACAAAGCATAGCTTCTAAAACTTAGCCAATTTATAGAGACCTCTGAACACCTGGACACTCCCTCTACTACAAAATGTTGGAGCATCTGTTCTTCAGCCTTCTGGCCCAGGATCATCTGACAGACCTTAGTGATGCAGAATTATTAAGGGCTGATTACTCTGTCTAGGCAGATATAATCAGTCGACTATTCTGCAAGTGTGTCCTTTTCTGGACAATAATTTTTCCATAGAAGGAAAGAGGCAATTCTTGTCTAGTGGCTGTCTCACCACAACTGGAGTAACTCCAAAGATGCTCAATTTCTTCTTAGAATTCAATATAGGAAGCTGTCAGGAGCAGACAGGTCTCTAATCAAAATGAACATTAATACTGAAATGTTTGTCACATCAATTCTGTGGATTTCTGATGTTTTGAAAGTTTGCCTTAAATCTTGCTTTAAGAATAATCTGGTCTTCTATCAAAATAAATGAAAACTAATCATTTATTGGCACATTGATTCTGAGTTTATATTTTAGAAAAAACAAACTATTCTTACTTAGGAAGTAACCACTTACCTTGCATGTTAGCACGTAGCAGAATATATGTTTTGCAGTTTTCTTTTTTATATTAAATCTTTGTCATTAATAACCTATATTTTTGTAAATTTTAGTCACTGCAAATGTAAGAACTTTGTATAATTTTGTATAACTTATGATGATGACAATTTGTATAAGTTATAATGAAGATAATGTAAACAGATGTTCAAAAGTCTTTCCTCAGACTGATCAATGATATTAGTATCTTCTCAAAGATGTGTTAGCTTCATTCTTCTAGAGACCAGCATTTAATGTCATGTATTCTGCAATATGTAGAATGAATGGAACTAGATGGTGTAAAGTGGAATGTTGGGGGTGACAAAAGGCATAGAAGTAGAGAAAGGACCAAACACTGGAGGGTGATGGGCAGTGAACATGAGAAGAAGACAAGCAAGTACCAGGATGATGTCATATAATGAAACTCATATGTTAGTGAAGTGAAAAACAAATTTTATGAAAGAAAGAAAAATAAAAAAACAAAGAGGGTTTGATATTTAACTGACAGAGCACTCTAATATTTTGCTCTAGTATTAGACGTTTAATTATTTAAAAGACAGTTTTTCATAATATCAAAGAAATAAAAATGCCATTTATTTAAATGACAATGCATAAAGAATTGACCTCAAATTCAATGTTTGAGTAGAGTCTGTTTAGAGACTTTTCTAAGCATTGTTCACAATGTTGAGTGTCTTCTAAATAGGATCGCTAAATGTCCATTGTTCTGACCTCTCTTTTCAAGGATATTTCTACTGGAAACAGCCTTGAAATACAGAGATAGTGACTTGCTCAATACTAAAGGGTTTAGTAATATGTATTCTTCATGTTGAAGGACTTCACAGCCTTTAGCTAATGTTTACTTTCCTAAAGTACATAACATTGCTCATGTAGAAATAATCTAAATTCAAGAGTATTATGTCAGGTTAGCATGCATTTGGTGGAACATTCTTAAGAAGTCCTTTACCTGTGCTCATCAATTTCTATACACAGCACTGCAAACTGTGATTATTCTTATAAGTACAGAAGCTATATGGTCCCAGATCCTGTTAAAGTTCTTAAAAGATGGCAATAACATTATGATGGGGGAGAAAAGCCCTTTGAAACTACAAAGAATAGGATTTGGTAGTGAAGTTCAGTGCGACTTTGACATTTTACGAAAGGAAAAAAATACAATATGACTCTTCAGCATTGGGAGACATGTTCATTAGAGACAGCAGTAATAAGATGGAAGGGAATGGCCATACCACCGTACACTGGAAAAGAGTTCATATTGAGTTGAAGAGTGAAATATTAAGAACGTTTTGTATGATCTAGACTTGTTTGATGCCTATTTTCCTCTGATAATGAAAAGAAAGTGAGGCAGAATATTTAAAAAGGGACCATAAGCTCAACAGTCCTGCCTGAAATAGTCCGTGACAACTACATCAAGAGTTCTAACGTTAAAAGAAAATGTGTCTGCAATGAGAATTTTGCAATGGAATACCTACTACTGAGTGAACAGAAAATAGATCTCAATGTATTGTGCATGGATTTGAGGACTTTCATTCGCCTTGAAAGCAAAATAAATTCTGAGTGAGACCTGATCTATGAGAGGCTGAAATGAAAGCAAGCCCAGTCCCTTAGCCATTCAGAGTCTCTCTCCCCAGCTGTATTCTCCAGGTCTTCACTCACCATCTAATTTGCTTCAGTTAAACATAAAACTGTCAGGGTAACTCATATATCTTTGGGTCAAACAACTGTAGAGATAAATCATGCTTACTGGAATATTTGGGTCACTACAAAGGGTTGAATAATATCCCTAAAACATATGTCTAAGTAACACATCCTGGTATTTTTGCATATGTATACATTTGAAGATAGATGTATTAGGTAAGGATCTTGAGATTAGATCATTGCAGTTTTATGGTGGGTCCTAAATCAAAGAACTCAAATCTTTACAAGAAAAAGGAAAGGGCTTTTCAAATCATGGTCACAGTGAAGAAATCTAGGAAGGAAGGCCTTGGGGAGACTGGCTGTATCTCACAGAAGGTAGAAATGAGGTATGAGAAAATTTCCTTTCAGAATCTTCAGAAGAATCTCATACTTCTCTGTTTTTGTCTTCAAACTTCTGGCCCTGAGGTTTATCTGAGATGACATTTCTATTGTGTTAACTCATCAAATGTTTGGTCATTTGTTACAATACTATAAAGCTAAGTAGTCATCATGTTTTGCTCACAAGGAACAGCCTGTTCTATGATGCAATGCAATGAATCCAAACTGCTGATTGAGCATGCCCTCCTCATTGCTGCCTGGATCTTGCATCCTTGCAGATGCATTATGTATACAGCGCAATAGACATGAAACCTCTGTCTCCAATATTGTATGTTACAGTGTGACAGTTTCAATCCAATCAGCTGATGCTATCCACAACACTGTGGCCTTGGAAATTAACTTGCACAATGAATTTTGCTTCTCAGATCATTTGCTGTCTTGACAGTAAGCAGTTCATTGCTGGAGCCACTCATCCACAGACAAATAGGGCACCCGCAATACAGTCAGTTGCACTTAAGGCACTGCCCTAGTTTTCTCACTGTCTCTCAGGAATGTTTCTTACTCTACCTCCATCAGATGAAGAAAAAGTGGTTCTTAGTCTAATTTCTTAGAAATCTCAGTTAGTTGTTAAATGTAATTATCCTAAGATGGACCTCGTCCACCATTGTCAGTAAAGATTAGAATGTTAAACAGACTTTATTTATTGGGTCAACCTTACTATCTTTGATAACGTATATTGTAGATCTCTGTCCATTTTACAAAAGTTCACTATCTCATTTGCTAAAGTCAAAAGAACAGAAATTACATTTTAATATAGGAGTCATCACTATATTTAGTGACAATTTGGGGATTCTTATTTCCTTAAAAAACAAAGAAATATTATAGGAATATGTTTTTGTTTTGATCTCAGGTGTGGAGATGCATCATTTTGTGCACAACAGCTGACAATGATTTGCCTCTTGCTCTGACAAGGATATGATTTTGCCAGCTACAGATAGTTTCTGAGATCCTATGACATTTGTAAATCTGGGGTCTTTTCAGAAGGTATATGAATTCTAGAGCTTGGAGAGGTACATTGGGTTGTTAGTTGTTTATTTTTGGTTCCTGTTGGTCACAGTTTGTTAAGTAGTTCTTTGCAAAAAAAGAGACTAGAAGAAGAAATTATATATTCTGATGGTAAAAATCAAATTTGCCCCAAGGAACTTGATGTCCTAATCAGCAGGAAGTAGACTAACAATAATGTCACCCCCTTCCTGACCCCAGACTTTATTCAGTAATCCCTTCCTTTACCTCTTTATCCCCTTTTCTCTCTTAATAGAGCATTGAAGGGGTGTGAGGAAAAGAGTGGAGAAGTGTGGAAGAAAGAAGAATCGACAAAGCAGCCAAAGATAGCCGCATCCACAGCCCTCTAACAAGGCAGCACAGCAGAAGACTGTGGTATGGGGTCCAGCTGTGGTTGCTTGTCCTCTGTTTCCTCCCTCTCAAAGTGTCCAGGCTGGAAGGATGAAGCAAAGACTTGAATGGGTGGGATTCTACATGATCCCAGTCTGTCGGGGAGTGAGTATAGGTGGGGAAGAGAGGAGAGAAAGGGAGAGGGAGAGGGGGGAGAGGGAAAGGGAGAGAGAGACATTTCTCAGAGGTTTTTAGTGTTTGAGATTCTAGGCATAGGCCTGCTCTGACGATCTTCAATGAAATAGCTCTCTTAGACAATCTTATCTTATGTGCACACCTTTATTGTGGGGGGCTTGTACACATACACTTTATTTGGAGTTAACAAGGCATTTACATAAACTTTGGAGAGTTGGAAGGTGTATTCAAGGTAAACAGAAATCATTGGTTAGAAATGTAATGTTCTGTGAATGCCTTATTTGTATGAAGAGGCATTTCAGGAATACAGGTACTTGCTGGGCAGGTTCTTATTGGGAAAAGAGAAAGGGGAAATGAGGAATTAAGACTGGAGATCTGACAAGGACTATTCAGCCTTCCCCAGGTAGATGGTGTGTGGGTTCAGGCTCTCCAGACAAAGTCAGAGAGGGTCATCTGCTGATAAGTTGAATCCTCCACTTCTGGGCCAACTCAGAGTAGATAACCTGTCATGGCAAAAGTCAACCTTAAATAGCAAGGTTTCCCCACAGAGGAGCCCTCAGACTATTTTGAGTTTTACCTGAAGCTCACTGCAGGTGTTGGTTGGATACTTCAGAAGCTATGCCTACAGTCTGATTACCATCCCTGTTAACATCATCAAGGTAAGAATCTGAAGTAGGAATCCCTAAACCACAAGACAAAATCTATAACATCACCTCTGTAAATTCCCATCCTTTTAGAACCAGCCCATTTTAGAAAGCAAAATTTTAAATTGGCCCTTTCAGCTGTCCACTATTATCACATACTATCCATTATTAGGGTTAGAGATCACATCTATAATTGGCTTCTAAGTAATGAAAGATGACAAAATGAGGGCACCTCCCAAGTGGTTAGGCTGCAGTCTATTATGAACTAACAATCCCATGATGACCATCTTAATGTAAGGAGTGATAAAGAAAATAATTTTATAGCAAAGGAAATTATGTCTGATAAGACCATTTAATAAGAAATTAGGTCCCCCATCTCCCATCCAGTATCTGTCCAGATTTCAGGACCCCAACTACAGTTCATGAAGAAATGATGTCTGTTAACACAAGAGCAGCCTTAAAAGTTAACTTTTCCTATGAATATATACACAGCAAACAAAGTCCAGCCTATTGAGACCCTAAAAATATCAAACCAAGATAAACTGGATACAAAAGTTAAGCATATAGAAAAATAGTAATACATTTAAATTTAATTTGCTAGGTGCAATGCAAAACTAATACAGCATAACTTAATTCATTCATTGGATGTCATCCAGTTCTGTGACAAATTATACCTGACTATGACAATATACAAAGGATAAAGTGGACTACTTTTCCCTTAATTGCCTTCAAGAAGAAAGAGAAGAGTTAATTACTTTTTCTACAATGAGAGCCCTAAGAAGTACCAGCCAAAAGTAAGACAGCATTGGAAGTTGAAAATCCTGTGCTATACATATGATCCCAAATATATAAATGCTATAAATGTTTCCCTAAAGCCCAAGAAGTGAAGACATAGTCTTTATTTAGAAGCATTGGTGAATGCTCATACATGAATAAAAGAAGCTTCCTAGGTGGTATTTTTGTCACTGAGAGCAAACATTGAAGGAAATGTTGAGTCTTAGCTCTTGTTCCTTCTCTTTAACCCTGTTCATCAGTCAACTAGCTTTGCCATGCTACATATCCACTGTCATTGTGTCTTTCCTTGCTAGAGCACTCAAAGTAATCATGGACTGAAATGTCTAAAAGAAGTTAAACCAAATCATTGCTTTTTGAAAGGAAATTATATCAGGCGTGATTTACAAAACATAGAGAAATGGTGAACAAATGTGTTTTGTAACTATTGGATGTCTCTAACAAACAATCTACCACATACATTCAGAGTTAGTATGTCATTATGTGGGGTTAGATTTCTTGAGTGAAATCCTGTGCTTAAGCTACCTTCTATCTGAAACAATGATATCCACAATAATGATTATAAAAATACTATAAGTACAGACACTTAAAAGAAACACCATTTATCTACCAGCTGGCCCTCAGAAAACGAGGGAGATATCTTATAGATTAGATAAGCATTTATTTCGCAATGAAGTTTCCAAGGGTGAGAATAAGTGTCTCTCTTACCTATGCACATCTTGTGGATAGTTTTCCAAACAATGAACGTCATACATGTAGAAAGGTTGTTATAAACTGTGCCTCAAATTTTATCTGTAGAGACAAAAGAGTCTGAACTGCATGCATTCTTCTCGATTTCGGCATGCTAATCATTGAAACTGTAGATGGTAGAATTGCCTTAGGATTTCTATTTGAGGGCCCAGTGAAACCTTCACAATTACTAATGCATCAGGCTGCACCTTGATGGATGCTTTAGCCAAGTTGAAAAGCCAATGCAGAAATGTCAATTAGGTGGAGAAAGTCATTTGGTATTTAAAGTTAGACCTTTATGGTCTAGAGGCTTTGGGGGATGCCTGAATTTGAGATACTGATAGACATGGTTAAGATAAATGATGCTGCACGAATTTATCCTACTGCTTGGATATTTGCTACAGCTTTAATTAAAAACTCAATGAGAAAGTTAAATTGCTTGCTTCTTGGTCTCTGTCATTCAGATTAATCAGAGTTTCTGACAAGGTAGAACACTGTTGAACATACGAGGTACGTATTATTAGGAAACTTTTCTGCACCTCTAACAAGTAGTAATACAAGTGATCTTCTGATCCACATTACCGTTTTGGGATGCTGAAGAGAGCAATCTTGGCTCGCAAGTCACGGTGCTTCATCTTGAAGCAGATAATAGGCAATGCTGTGGCACAGGTAGATTTCCTAAACTCTGGTTCCTGTCTTCTGGTGCACCTATTGGAGCAAGTACAGAAATTGAGTAGGACCTTTTCTCGGTGTCTCTAAGGACTTGAGTGTGAGAAAAAAAATGTGAATGTCACGGGCATATTACATGCTGAGATGTGATAAACTTTTTCTCTTATTGGTTCCATATCTTCTTGTGGCAAATTTGAGAAAACCCCCATCTTTTATTCTTTTTATTTCAGTGCTTATTTTTAGTATTAAATTTTTCATACGTATATACAAGACAATATTATCTGATCTAACCACCAATTTTCCCCTCCAACTCTGCCAGATTCTCCGAACATATCTCCCACAATGTGTATGTAGACATATGTGTGCATGTGTGTATCATGTAATGATCAATCACATAAATTAACCTAGTGCTGCCTGTATGACATGGGTACAGGGCCATTCACTGGATCATGGAAACCACACCCTCAAAGTCAAAAGAAAAATGATTCTTGCTACCCAGCACTATCATCTGCCAATAGCACCCTAACAAGGGGAAAGCCCTGGGGAGCACTTGTCATCTACAGAAAAACTTGTTAGCTTTCTCTCATGCAGGTCTTATTAACAATCTTTCTTATATGTTCCATAAAATTTTTTAAAATGTATATTAAATAGAAGAGCATTAGCTAACTTTAAACATGAACTGCCTTTATCAAATGAATAAATGCTACACATTTGCATTTATATCCTAATTGAATGCTATCCAACACTATCCAACACTAATTGAAATCATATTTTGTCCCGGCCCGTACTGCCCGGCTTTGTGGGCCAAAATGTTGTGGCCTGCTCCGCTCCACACTTAGCGGCGGCCACTGTGTCTTGGCCCAAGCTGCCGCTCCGATCCGAGGGTCAGGGTCTAGCGAGAGAGAGAAAGTGGGGATAAAGGGAAGAGACGCGAAGAATGGAGACAAGACAGAAAGTCTGATCAAGTCTCGTTTATTGAAGGGAATTCTGAGGTATTTATACACTTTTGCCACGTGCCTTGTAGGCGCGTGGATACCACATGCCTTGCAGGTGTTGATATGACGTAATCCTTACAGGAGTCTATAGCGTGGACAGCACGTTGCACCGCAATGCCTTGCAGGCTTGGATAGCACATGCGCCTTACAGGCATGTATGGCGTAGATAGCACGTGGACAGCACGTGAACTGCAATGCCTTGCAGGCGTGACTACCACGTGCGCCTTGCAGCTGGGGGCAGTAAACAGCAACACAAAATATGTGGGATATCAGAGCGTGCTTTAGCTGTTGTAGGCTATTGAAAACCAAATCTTTCGTCAGGGTATATGGTTCCAGATGGCTGCAAAGATGATCTAGCCACTTTCTGCTAAAATCGGCTCCCAACAATATTTGTAAAGCTTTATATTAATTTGTTCTCCTTTTAGATTCTTTTATTTTGTCTGGCACATGAATGTTTCAAGAATACAGCTCCAATAAGTACCTATTTACTTCATGAACACTGCATTTCGAAGTATTAGTCACTCAGCATCAATAATATGAAAAGAAAGCTTACAATATACCAGTTAGTCAGTAAACTCTTACTCTTACTACAGTGATCTACAAAAAAACATTGAAATTAAGTATGGAGTAGACTGATGTAAGCATATAACAATTCCATTTAGGGGAGCAATGAAGTAATTCTATTTTATGACTTACATTTCTTGTACAACATGGTCTATAAGTGAATTAATGTCTAATATATTAACATAACTTTATAATGCTCTTGTATACCAGTGATATATTTAATTATTGTTTTGCTTTGAATAAACAGGGGTCTTCAAATATTTATAGATTGGAAAATATAAAGAATATTGAAATTAACTTTTTTATTTTCTATATTTTAAAGTAAAATTTCTGTGTTTTGAAATAAGCCATCAATACAGGTTTAAATGGAATTACCTTTTTTTTATTGGTCATTATATTTATTTACATTTCAAATGTTATCACCCTTCCTGGTTCTCCCTCTACAAATGCTCTATCCCATCCCCCTTCCACCTGCTTCTATGTGGGTGCTCCTCCCCCCGCCCACCCACTCCTGCCTCATCAGAATTATTATTCTTTTTTTTTTTTTTGGTTTTTCGAGACAGGGTTTCTCTGTGTAGCTCTGGCTGTCCGGGTGTCCTGGTGTCCTGGAACTCACTCTGTAGACCAGGCTGGCCTCGAACTCAGAAATCCACCTGCCTCTGCCTCCCAAGTGCTGGGATTAAAGGCGTGCGCCACCACCATCTGGCCACATCAGAATTACTTCTTAATATTTTTCTATGGTCACATATTTAACCTAAGTGATAAATTTGCAATATCTCTCATAGTATATCATTGTTATATACTTACTTACTTTTGTATTGTGCAATATTTATGATATAATAATAATAATAATAGTAATAATATATAAATGCAAGTTTTTTTAATTAAGAAATAAATAAGTCAGAAACCTATACCACATTTTTACAAATGAACAAAAACTTGAATATCATGTTGTAAAGATTGTCTTTAGAATTAGAACCATGATTACCTGGAATGTAGCTCAAAACAAAGCCCTTGCCTATCATGTGCAAGATCTGAGGCTTGAGCCCTAGAAATGAAATTAGTATTTACATAATAAATATTAATAAAATTAAAATACTTAGTTAAGTTTAATAAAGTAAATTAATTAAAGGCTATACCATAATCACAGGTGAGATGACAAAATATTATGTTATTAGCTAATTGATTTTTTATAATCATCCTTCTCCAGGTTAATTCCTCCTCACATCTGTTTATTATAATTTCTTGCTATTAAAGAGGAGGTTTAACTCAAAATAAAATAAAATTTACTATTTTATAAAATATTATTTTGTAACATGTATCAAATAGAGTTTAGTAGATTAATGTCTCTTTAATCTGGATACAAAATATCATAACAATGTTACATGTTTTCATAAAAATGTAATCTATGATTCACAATTTCAGAACTTTTTTCTAAAACTGAAGGTGATAAAAAGTAAGTTTCAATTATGACATGCAGTCATAATTTAATTCTCCAATTTAAAAAGGTGATAAATGTATTGAGAAAAAAAATTAGATCAAATATACTTCATGATTCACTTTCATCCAAGGTTATTGTAGAGGATCAATGAGAAAACATAAGAAACTCTGGTGTTTTCTTTTCCTTGTTTTTCTTTCTTTCTTTCTTCCCTCCTCCTCCTCTTCCTCCTTCTTCTCCTTCTTCTCCTACTTCCCCTCCTCCTCCCACTTCTTATGCTTTTTGAATTCATGTTAGTTTTCTTTACATGGAGAGAGAGAGAGAGAGAGAGAGAGAGAGAGAGAGAGAGAGAGAGAACAGAAAGGGGAAAGGGAGACAGAAGAAGGCACATAGTTGGGTAGATAAGGAAGTGGGGAGATTTAGTAGAACTTGGTGTAAGAGAAATCATAATCAACATATAGTTCATGAAAACACAAATGAAAAATAACTTTAGAACTATAAAAATATATTATATGTTTGGTTGTACACCTATTTATGCTTCCAGCTGAGCCATCTCTCTAGTCCAATTCTTCTGTTGAGTGACATCTTGGTTATTTTTTAAAGCTTCTGGCTATCATAAATAAGGCTGCTATTCACATAGTGGGGCATGTGTCCTTGTTATATGTTGGAACATCTTTTTGGTATATGCCCAGGAGTGGTATAGTTGGGTCTTCAGGTAGTCCAATTTTTTGAGGAACCACGAGACAGATTTCTAGTGTGGTTGTACCAGCTTACAATCCCACTAACAATGGAGGAGTGTTCCTCTTTATCCACATCCTCACCAGCATCTACTATCACTCGAGCATTTGATCTTAGCCATTCTGACTGGTGTGAGGTAGAATCTAAAGATTGTTTTGATTTACATTTCCCTGATGACTAAGGATGTTGAACATGTCTTTAGGTGCTGCTCCACCAGTCAATATTCCTCAGTTGAGAATTCTTTGTTTAGCTCTGTACCCAATTTTTAATAGGGCTATTTAATTCTCTGGAGTCAAACTTCTTGAGTTCTTTGTATATATTTTAAATTAGACCTCTATTAAATGTAGGATTGGTAAAGATCTTTTCCCAATCTGTTGGTTGATGTTTTGTCCTATTGACAGTGTCCTTTGCTTTACAGAAGCTTTTCAATTTTTTGAGGTCCCAATTGTCAATTCTTGATCTGAGGTCATAAGCCACTGGTGTTCTGTTCAGAAACTTTCCCCCTGTGTTCAAGGCTCTTCCCTACATTCTCTTATTAGTTTCAATGTACTGGTTTTATGTGAAGGTCCTTGATCCACTGGGAGTTCAGCTTTGTACAAGTAGATAAATATGGATCAATTTGCATTCTTTTACATGCTAACCTCAAGTTGAACCAGGACCATTTGTTGAAAATGCTGCCTTTTTTTTCCACTGGATGGCTTTAGCTCCTTTGTCAAAGATCAAGTGACCATAGGTGTATGGGTTCATTTCTGGGTCTTCAATTCTATTCCGTTGATCTTCCTGCCTTTCTCTGTAACAATACCATGAAGTTTTATCACTCTTGCTCTGTAGTACAGCCTGAGGTCTGGGATAGTGATCCCCCAGAAATTCTTTTATAGTTGAGAATAGTTTTCACTATCTGTTGTTGTTGTTGTTCGAAATAAATTTGCAAATTGCTCTTTCTAACTCTATGAAAAATTGAGTTTGAATTTTGATGGGGATTGTATTGAATCTGTAGATAGTTTCTGGCAAGATAGCCATTTTTACTATATTAATCCTGCCAATCCATGAGCATGGAAGGTCTTTCCATCTTCTGAGATTTCCTTTGATTTCTTTCTACAAAGACTTAAAGTTCTTGTCATACAGATATTTCACTTGCTTGGTTAGATTCACTCCAAGATATTTTACTTTATTTGTGGCTATTGTGAAGGGTGTCATTTCCCTAATTTCTTTCTCAGCCTGTTTATCCTTCAAGTAGAGGAAGGCTACTGATTTGATTTGTTTAATTTTATATCCAGCAACTTTGCTGAAGTTGTTTATCAGGTTTACAAGTTCTCTGGTGAAACTTTAGGGGTCATTTAAGTATACTATGATATCATCTGCAAAGAGTGATATTTTGACTTGTTCCTTTCCAATTTGTATCCCTTTGACCTCCTTTTGCTGTGTAATTGCTCTGGCTAGGACTTCTAGTACTATATTGAATAGGTAGGGAGAGAGTAGGCAGCTTGGTCTACTCTTTGATTTTAGTGGGATTGCGTCAAGATTTTCTCCATTTAGTTTGATGTTGGCTACTGGTTTGCTGTATATTGCTTTTACTGTGTTTAGGTATTGGCCTTTTATTTTTCTTTGAGTTTGTTTATATAGTGAATTATGGTGTTGGATTTCCATATATTGAACCATCCCCTGAATCCCTGGGATGAAGCCTACTTCATGAGTGTTTTTATGTGTTCTTGAATTTGGTTTGCAAGAATTTTAATTGAGTATTTTTGCATAGATATTCATATGTGAAATTGGTCTAAAATTCTCTTTCATTGTTGGGTCTTGTGTGGTTTAGGTATAAGCATAATTGTGGCTTCATAATATTAATTGGGTATTGTTCAATCTGTTTCTATTTTATGAAATAGTTTGAAGAGTATTGATATTAACTCTTCTTTGAAGGTCATATAGAATTCTGCACAAAACACATCTGATCCTGGGCTTTTTTGGTTAGGAGACTTTTAATGATTGCTGATAGTTTTTTAGCAGTTATAAGACAGTTTAGATGTTTTAATCTCATCCTGACTTAACTTTGGTACCTAGAATCAATCTAGAAAACTGTTCAATTCATGCAGATTTTCCAGTTTTGTTGAGTATGAGCTTTTGTAGTTGGACCTGATGATATTTTGAATTTCTGTGGTTTTCATTGTTATATCTCCCTTTTCAGTTCTGATGTTATTAATTTGGATACTGTCTCTATATCCTCTGGTTAGTTTGGCTAAGGGTTTATCTATCTTGTTGTTTTTCCTCAAAGAACCAGCTCCTGGTTTTGTTTATTCTTTGTATAGTTCTTTTTTTTTCTACTTGAAATAATAAGTTTGATTATTTCTACTTGAAATAATCAGTTTGATTATTTCTTGCAGTCTACTCCTCTTAGGTATATTTGTTTCTATTGGTTCTAGAGCTTTCAGGTATGCTGTCAAGTTGCTAGTGTATGCTTTCTCTAGTTTCTTTTTGGAGGCACTTAGAGCTAAAAGTTTTCCTCTTAGCACTGCTTTCATTGTGTCTCAGAAGTTTTTCTAATGTTGTGCCTTCATTTCTTTCTTTCTTTCATTGGTGCGTTGGGCCGAGTTCGCTGTGGCCAGGCAGGGCAGATGCCGCATGGCTCGGGCCACTGCACCGCCGCCCGCCAGACCTGCCATGCGCTACCACCACCGCCCCTACGCTACGCTCCATCACTGCTATCACGGACCTCATAAATTTCCGCTGCTGCTGCAGATTAGCTACGCCTGTGGTCCACCACGTGGCACTCTGCCAAGTGGGTTAGGCCCACACAGACCTCGTGGTTCCACTTTCCTGATACCAGACTGCATAGGCCTTCAAACACACACCAGCTTATTAATTGGTAAGGAAATTTCAATTGGCTGGGAGGGACCCTAGCCGTCCAAATAAGGCCTGGCCAGTCTTCCTTGGGTGGTGAGGTGTTGGCATTTGTCTGCCCTGGTCCCTATGACTAGCCTCCTAACTGAATCACTACTTAGGACATTGGCCACTGGGTGACCCACCCCCTCGAAAGCAATTTACAACCTCCCTCCCCACTAGCTCTTGCAGCTGCTGAAAATCCTGGTACCAGGTTAAATTGCTTCCCACCAAACTCCGGGAGTTCGCGCTGGCCCCCTAGGTATCCTCATGATGACCTGGTTACCTAGGCTGTTGGCTGATTCCTTGCCGTCTTTCTATCGGGACGCTGATACGTTAGCTCAGTAAGCCCTCCCTGTCACCCAATGGGCACTACATTGTCTTCAGCCGCACCCTCAGACACCCCACTGGGTTGTCTCCTTAAAAACCTCAGATCTCTAAAATTAGCGCCTGCTTCGAGGCCTTCCAAATTGATACATCTCTGCAATGAAGTCTGGATTTGGTGTCCTCTAGATAATGGTTTAAAATGGCCACCTAATGGCACGCTAGACCCAATTATTTTAAAGAGTCTTCACACATACTACCAGCAGTCTGGTAAATGGAAAAAGGTCCCCTATATCCAATCATTCATCTACCTCTGCTCTAATCCCTCCATGTGTTCTGCCTGTTCCCCACCCCAGGTCCTTTTAGCAATGGAACCTCCCCAACCCCCATTAGATGATGCAACAATCTTAGATCCAGCTGACGAACCACTCCTCTTCCTTCGCAGACCTGTTTTCATGTCGCCGAAAACCCATGATACCTCAGAGTCTACTAACCCAACCTCCTCAGACCCCTCCCTTCCCTCTGTGCCAGCTGAAGGCCATGTTAATCGCCATGTGTTGGCTCCGACCTTTACCCCTCCTATCACATGTTCTAAGGCCACAGCCAAACCTCCAATTCCTTCTCCTCCAGAGACACCTAAACCAGCATCTGTCCTTCCCCTGAGGGAAGTGGCAGGAGTAGACGGCCTTGTCAGAGTACATGTTCCTTTCTCACTAAGTGAGCTCTCTCAAATAGAGAGCAGATTGGGTTCCTATACCTCTAAGTCCTCCACCTATATTAAAGAGTTCCAGTACATCACTCAGTCTTATAGCTTGACTTTTCATGATCTTCATATGATTCTCACTAACAATTTACTTCCTGATGAACGCAGGCGAGTTTGGGAAGAGGCAAAAACGCATGCAGATCAGATTCATCAGACAGATGGAACATATCCAATCGGATCTGAGGCGGTTCCTGACCAGGATCCTCGATGGGATTACAATTCCGCAGGTGGTATCTTAGCTAGAGATAGATTTATAACATGTCTTTTGGCAGGCCTAAGAAAGGCAGCCTTAAAGCCAGTAAATTTTGAAAAACTCCAAGAGGTTGTCCAGGACAAACAGGAAAACCCATCCCAGTTTCTGGAACACCTTACAAAGGCTTTATTGCAGTATACCAATCTGGACCCTGAAACTCCGGAAGGTAAGCAACTTCTGATGACCTACTTTTTTTCCCAGAGCTACCCCGGCATAATAGCTAAACTTAGGCGATTGGAGAGGGGGCCCCTAACTCCACAGGCGTTGGCCTTCAAGGTGTACCATGAGAGGGATGAGAAAGCCCGAAAACAAAAATACCATATGCTGGCAAAGGCTATCCGACCAGCCTCAGCCACTACCCCAGACTCCTGGTCCCTGAAGACTCAGGGACCACCTGGCCCCTGCCATAAATGTGGTCACCAAGGTCATTGGGTGAGGGCTTGCCCCAACCCCAGCAAACCAAGGGGACCATGCCCCAGGTGCCACCAGAAGGGACATTGGGCTGTTGATTGCCCTCATGCTGCTCAGAACAGAGGGACATCACTCCCAGAAAACCCTTCAGCTGACCTTCTAGGATTGGCTATGGAGGACTGACGGGGCCGAGCTCTCTCGACCCAACCACGCCTATCACTAGCAGGGAGCCCCGGGTAGATATTATGGTATGTGGAAAACCCATCTCCTTTCTCTTGGATACTGGGGCCACTTACTCAGTTTTGGGAACCCACCTCACCTTCGCGTTTTCCTATTGTTGGGGTAGGAGGACAACCTTACCTTCCTCACCAGACTCCCCCACTTAGTTGCATTTTTAGGGGTGTACCTCTCACCCATTCCTTTTTGGTAGTGCCTACATGTCCTGTCCCCTTATTGGGAAGAGATATTTTAGCTAAGTTGGGAGCCTCTATTTCCTTTGCTCCCCCAATTCGCCTAAACCCAAGCTTGCCAGCAGTTCCTCTGCTCCTTCTTCTAGCCAGTCAACCTACTAACACTAACATGTTATTTCCCTTACCAGCTTCTCAGGTAGACCCCCGAGTTTGGGACATCCTGAACCCCTCTGTTGCTAAACATCATTCTCCTGTTGTCATCCAGTTACTGGACTCTACCAGGTACATCACCCAAGCTCAATACCCTCTCTCCCTCCAGAGCCTCAGAGGACTTAAGCCTATCATTTCTGACCTCTTAAGGAAAAAACTCCTTCGCCCTACCTCTTCTCCCTTTAATACCCCTATATTAGCAGTTAAGAAACCTAATGGTACCTATCACCTGGTCCAAGACCTCAGACGAATTAATTCTGCAGTGGTTCCCCTCCATCCTGTTGTGGCTAACCCTTACACACTTCTTTCTACTATCCCCTCAGGGACCTCTCATTTCTCAGTCCTAGATCTCAAGGATGCATTCTTCTCTATCCCTCTAGATGCCCGATCACAGGACATATTTGCCTTTACCTGGACAGATCCTGACACCCACCTTTCTACCCAAATTACCTGGACTGTTCTACCTCAGGGATTCCGGGACAGCCCACACCTATTTGGCCAGGCTCTGGCTTCTGACTTGCTCTCTTTATCTCTCCCTAGATCTAAGGTTGTACTTTACGTAGATGATGTGCTTCTCTGTAGCCCCTCCCTAGAGATTAGCCAAGCTGACACTGCTGCTCTTCTAAATTTCCTTTCCAGTCGGGGATACAGGGTCTCACCTTCTAAAGTCCAACTGTCTACTTTTCAGGTTACCTATTTGGGACTAGCAATTACCCCAACCCACAAGGCTACCTTAGATAGAAAGAATCTGATTCAGTCTCTAACTGTTCCTTCAACAAAGGAAGAGATTCTATCCAACCTAGGAATGGCTAGCTTTCTGCGCTCCTGGGTTCCTTCCTTTTCCTTACTTTCTCGACCCTTATATGAGGCAGCATTAGGCCCCACCCATGAACCTCTTCTAAAACCTGTTACTAAGCCCTTTCAAAGGCTCCAACAGGCTCTCCTTAAGTTATGGGATCGCCCATAACTGTTCTCTCTTCCCACAACCTGTCACAGCTCCTAACTTATAAAGGCTTACAGACTCTACCTCCCTCCAGGGTTCTTTCTCTCCAGGTAGCCCTAATAGAAGACTCTACCCTCAGCTTTCAATCATGCCCACCTCTTAATATTTCCAATCTTCTTCCTCGACCTAATACTAACCACTCCCTATCTCACTCCTGCACTGAAACTTTAGAGGAACTACTACCTCATCCTTCACACATACAGGAGGGCACATTGCCTCAAGCCACCTATACCTGGTATACAGATGGAAGCTCCTTTTTACATGAAGGAGCCAGGAAAGCTGGCTATGCCATAGTGTCAGACACCAAGGTGGTGGAGGCACAGGCCCTTCCTGATCACAACACCAACCAACAGGCTGAACTAATAGCCCTTACCCGTGCCTTCCAGCTGGCACAGGGACAATCCCTCAACATCTACACAGATTCCAAATATGCTTTCCATATCCTCCTGTGCCACGCTGCCATCTGGAAGGAGCGCGGGTTACTTACCACAAAAGGAGGATCGGTAACCAATGCAAACCAAATTATGGCCATGCTAACGGCCTCCCAGCTCCCCACAGCTATTGGGATTGTCCACTGCAGATCCCACAGAATGGATGACTCTATTGTCTCCAAGGGAAACAACTGAGCTGATGAGGCAGCTAGAGCTGCAGCCCTTAGGGACCTAGACTCATCTCACCCTCCCCAGAACATTCTTACACTGCAACCCACATCCCCACCTACACCCCTTGATACTCGTCAAACTTTGTCCTATCTTCACCAACTCTTTCATCCTAACAGCCAAGCATTGTCTTATTTTGTTAAGACTCACCTACAGCCTACTCCTGAGGACTTAAGTTTCTTAAAATCTATCACTGCTTCTTGCAGAATCTGTCAGATGTCAGATCCCAACTCCAAGTATCATAGCACCCCTTTTCCTACCCACCAGGCTAGAGGTTCCCTTCCTGGAACTGACTGGCAACTTGACTTTACCCACATGCCTGCCATCAAACATGTCAAATACCTCCTGGTTTTGGTGGACACCTTTTTAGGCTGGGTAGAGGCTTTTCCCACAACTAACAAAAGGGCTCAGACAGTCTCTGATCTCCTTCTCCGAGAGATCATCCCCCGATTTGGCGTTCCAGCCTCCCTCCAGTCAGACAATGGTCCCAAATTTACTTCCCAGGTTTCTCAAATTGTATCTAAGGCCTTAGACATCCCCTGGCATTTTCATATTATCTACCACCCTCAATCTTCAGGTAAGGTAGAAAGAACTAACCGCTCTTTAAAAACCACTCTTGTTAAGCTGTCACAGGAACTTCATCTTGACTGGGTAAAACTTTTACCTCTGGCCCTTTTCAGGCTACGAGCTCTCCCCAAATGGCCTCTCCTCATCTCATCCTTTGAACTCATGTATGGACGTCCAGTCCTAACTCCTGGTCTTTCACCTAAGTGCTCTCCCCTCCAGACCATCTACTCACCCCATTACTTTGCCACCTCTGTTCTCTCTTGTGGAACTTTGCTGATGGCCATTTAACTCGACCACACACTGCCCTCTGTCTACCACCTGTCAGCATTGGAGACCAAGTCCTTCTCTCCCCTCCAGATCACCGGCCCTTACCCCTCTCTCCCAAATGGCAGAGCCCTTCTAAGGTAATTCTTGTGACCCCTACAGCTGCTAAACTTGAGGGACTCCCTCATTGGGTCCACTTGTCTCACCTCAAGCTTTTCATCCCCCCATCTAAAATCGACTCTTCATACAGGTCGACTCTAACAGGACTGTGCTCTATTAAGCTCCAGAGGTCTTCGAAATCACCCACCTTGCCCTCAATCCCAGAACATGAGACTCTACTCCGGCAGCTGAGTTCGACCTCACTGGACTAGACATGGGTTTCTCATCCTCCCCTGCTGCTTGTCTCTATCCAGGGTCAGGAAACTGCTCCATAGTCAGGGGCCAAGAACCAGTCCAAGCTGCTATCATCTCTATATCCATTACTCATCTAAATATCATGCTCTCTACACTTGTTTTCTCCTTGACCAGGTAAAAGATTATTGTAGAAACTGACCAGATGATTATGGGGGCTGCCCATATTGGTCTTGTCAGATACATATGCTAGGTCACAGACCAACAACTTCCACCAACACCTCAAGACCTGCGAGATTCCAGCTGTGTTGCTTCAAAACCGACAAGGGCCAGATGTCCTGAAATGGTCTCCGCTGATTTGTACAGGAAGAATGCTGTTTTTAAGGAACGTGAGATCTCCAGTTCTAAGATTTTTTGAAAAAATCCCATATAAAAAACAAGATACTCTCTTTTATAACACCCTTTCTTGTCATCCTCCCGGTGTTATTATTTCTAACCAAATTATTAATCAGTTCCTGTTACAGAATTACCAGCCACTGCCCACAGAGGAACCTGATACACATATCTACCGAGTGGACCCCGATGGTGAAAGCCAGCTACTCCCCACAATGGACTATGCCCCTACACAGCAGGAAATAGTTTAAGAGACACTGCGCCCCAACTCCCGTTTCACCGTCGACTTCCACTCCACTTTTCTTCTCTTCTTTATAATACAAAAAAAGGGAGATATGTTGGTATCAGGCTCCAAACCCAGTGACGTCACTTTTAGGCGACTCCCACATCGTTGCTGAGGCAACAGCCACACACTCCCAGAACCCACCTGGCTACCTCACCTTTACCTGGGAGATACTACGTCACCGCCCATATAAAACAGGCAGGACCCCCGACTCGTGCTCTTTTTAACCTCTTATCTCTCCCACCTATCTCTCCCCACCTTCGCCTTGCCCTGAATAAACACCCCCCTTGTAACCGTGTGGTCTGGAGTGGTCTATTCTGCATGGCGGCCGGATTTTCTTTCATCTTTCTTTCACATGATATACACCACAAACCCCAAAGATGTTAAACAGAAGGAAAGCCCAAAGGAAGATGATTGAATCACATTGAGAAGTAGAAACAAAATAGTTAAAGGAATCAAAAGGAAGCAGGGAACTGAGTGGAAGAGGAGAGGAGGAGGGGAATGTGGATGCAGGATTAGGTGGTGGGGAGAGAGAGGCAAGGGGCCCAGAGGGACAGGAGAATGACTGGAAATCTTCAGGTACCAGGGATGGTTGGGTAGAAGCTATTTCTAGGAATTCCCAGAGAGAGACCTGCACTGGGGGAGGCTTCCAAAAGTCAATGTGAGTAACCTTAGCCAAGCTGTCTAATGATGTGAGCATGGAACCTAAAGTCACCCCCTGCAACCAGGCAGAACCCCAAATGAAGAGAAAAGAATGTCAACCCACTCACAAAACATTTGACCCAAAATTTGTCCTATCTAAAATGTCAGGGACAAAGGTAGAGCAGAGTGTGGAGGAGTGGTCAACCAATAACCAGCCCAACTTGAAACCCAACATATGGGCAAGCACCAATCCTTGGCATTATTAATGATAATCTGCTATGATTGCAGACAGGAACCTAGCATCAGTCCTCTGGGTTACTCTATTCAATAGCAGATTGAAATAGATGCAAATAGTCACAGCCAAATTTTGGACAGAGATTGGAGAAGAGACCCCGTGCACATATATAACAGATGTGCACTCAGTCTTTATGACTGGCTTGTCTGCTCTCAGTGGGAGAGGTTATGCCTAATTTGGCAAAGACTTGATGTGCCAAGGTGCGTGGATACATAGGTGGATGGCACCCTATCAGAAGAGATGGGACATGGAGGAAGGCAGGGAATCTGTGAGGCATGTCCATTAGGGCCTGTAGCATTTGGGAGATAGATAGATAGATAGATAGATAGATAGATAGATAGATAGATAGATAGATGTATGTATTATAAATAGTGAACAGGTTGCATTTGTGTGTGTGTGTGTGTGTGTGTGTGTGCGCATGTACAAAAATTAATGAGTAAGAGGTGATGGGTGTAAAAGAGGGATAAGAATATATAAAATACTTTGAAAGGAGAATAGAGAAAATCAAAATAGTGTAACTACAATGAAGTGCATGATAAAATAAAAAGAGAAGGGATGAATTTACAAAGGAGAGGGCTACAGAGAAGCATGTAAGGGGTTTCACTTAAGCAGTGCACAATGAGGGGTCATTTAGCATTAGTCACGAATTTGAACATGAACAGGATAACAGTGGAATACAAAAGCTTTCAGGAAGATACATTTTGAATTCTCAAAGCAGAGAGAGTCACATTATGTGGGTTGTTAAAATCCTTACCCACGATGCTCCCATCCCAATAACACCCACATTAACACTAGGAAAACTGGATTTTACAAATCAGATCATTAAAAATGCCACTCTACAGAGAACATTAAATCTGTTGCGCAACTCACTGCACACTGGAGACCCCTGCCCTTTAATCTGTCTCATGGAAATTTGACTTGACTGTATACAGTCAATGTAAATTTAATTATATTCAGTAAAATTATAAATTTGATGAAAATGGTCTTTATGTTCTATTACCTCCAGTTAGGCCAAGCACTTGGTTTCTCCTCTTGATTTTTATTTTTAAGCTGATCTTCTTCTAAACAATGCTATAAATTTGGGGATATTTTTATTGGAGACAATGAGCAATACAGTTTGTTAAAGAATGTATCTTAACAACTAATAAAGACAATTTAGCCATGTAATGCAATGGTATTTTGAAAGAAGACAAACACCTGCTTCAATTTAGCTGGCGTTGTTTTTTCTTTTTCTATTTGTTTCTACAGTCATACAATGAATCACTTATTTGTTTTGTGGTTTGTATTAATAACTAATGTAGTGTGGTTTTTAATCCCATTATAAATCATAGTAATGACTCAAAGAACAACTTATTCTTTGAGGAAGGACTGACAAGATCAGCTGGCATGTGTCTCATTTTCCACAAACAGGAAATATTTTAAAACCACTAACATACCTAAAAAGAAAGCCATCCTATTTTGATTGAAAACTGTGAAACAGCAAAGAATAATAAAACACTTTCAGTACAGTACAGGTTTATTCTCCCAAGACAATTATAGTATAAATACACACTTATTCCAGCTCATACTAGCCTATTTCTCTTGGTAAATCATAACCTTCCTTTATAGTATTTCAATAATTGTATATGAAGTATGGTCTGACTCTTTCCTCTCTGCCTCCTGTATTTTTTTTACTTTCTCATGTTACTGCTGCCATTTTCACTATGCTCTTATTCTTCTTGCACTCAGTTTTCTTTTACTCAAGCAGCATCAACAATTAACACTACATATGTAATTTTGTTCCAAGTCAAAATTTACTCTAAATAGGGTTGAGTGTAGTGCATTGTGGAGCATACATGGGCTGATTCGTGGCCCCAGGCACTCCCTTGTTTGGCCTCAGTGGGAGAGAATGCATTTAATCCTCTAGAAACTGGCTGTCCCAGGGAAGAGGAATGCTGGTGTGGGTGAGGTAAGGGTGAGTGGGAAAGTGAAGGAGCACCATCTCTGAGATGGGGGGACAAAGAACTTGGGGAAGGAAGATTAGGAATGGGGCAACTTTCAGAATGTAAATAAATAAAATAATTTAATAAAAATAAAATATCTAATAAACAAATAAATTAAAAGTTTTGGAGAAGAAAGCAATCACAGGAGAGAGGGAGGGAGGGAACTGGTGAAAATGGGGGCACAGAGGGGAAGAGGGGAACTTGATCAGGTATTGGGTGGAGTGAACAGGACTGAAGCCCTGAGGGCCAGCATGTATCAGAGTTGAGAGATTCTCAGGACTCAAAGGCAAAGACCTTAGCTGAAATGCCCTACAGTGGGGAGAGGGAACTTGTAAAGCCCACCTCCAGTAGAAAGGACATCAAGGGGAAGGATGGCGTTGCCATCCAATAGTCAAAAACTTTGACTTATAATTGTTCCTGTCTGAAAGAAATGAGGGGACAAAATTGGAGAAGAGCCTGAGGAAAAGAAGGTCCAGTGACAGGCCCAAACTGGGATCCAACTGAAGGGGAGGCCTCAAAGCCTGACACTATTACCAATGTTATGGTGTGCTTACACACAGGGGCCTATCATAACTGCTCTCTGAAAGGCCCAACAAACAGATGAAAGAGTCAGATGCAGATATTTACACCCAACCAATGGACAGGAGCTGCTGACCCCTGTGGTTGAATTAGGGAAAATCTGGAAGAAGCTGAGGAGGAGGGTGACTCTATAGGAAGACTATCTGTCTCAACTAACCTGGACACCTGAGATCTCTCAGACACTGAGCCACCAACCAGGCAGCACACACCAGCTGATAATATGAAGCTCCCAGCACATATACAGCAGAAGACTACAGGGTCTGGACTCAGTCAGAGAAGATACACTTAACCCTTGAGAGATTTGAGACCCCAACAAGTTGGAATATCTGGTGGGGTGGGGGTGGAGGGTTGGGGACACCCTCTCTTGGAGACGGGGGCTGGAGGAGCAGGAGGTATGGGATGTGGAACAGTAAGAGGGTAGTCCAAGGTGGGGATAAAATCTGGACTGTTAAAGTGATGAAAGAATAAAAAAATTGCCAACAAACTATTTAAAGGATCTTCATTGGGGGAAAATGATTCTTATAAAAAATTAAATTATGTCTTTCAATTTTAATTGTAAGATTTTAATTATAGATTTTTATATGGATCTCTCTCTCTCTCTCTCTCTCTCTCTCTCTCTCTCTCTCTCTCTCTCTCTCTCTCTCTCTTATTACCTCCCTCTCTTTCCTGAGAAACACAGCTATAAATGTTTTGAACAGGATTTTTTGTTTATAATGTGAGGCAATAGGATCTGGGAGCACTGTGTCATGTCACGACATCCTAACTGGGAGCACTGTGTCATGTCACGTCATCCTAACTTGCTTCTCATTTGGTGAACTATCTACTGAGCCATAGCTGTAGGTTATAAGCAACATTCATCATATTAATTTGTTTTACAACAATACATTCATAAATATACTACATTTTAGTTCTTCTTTCTTATATTCCTCTTGTCATTCATAGATTCCTATGTGATTCATGGATCTATTTAAAAATTGGTGAATTTTTTTGTGTTAGTTTTGAACAAGAACTCAAAAATAGTATCTTTAGAGATTTTTAGATTAGAGGAAGTCTTTTCTGAGTGGTGGAAGTTACACAAAGTGGAAATAGGTGGAAGTAGCTAGGGAAATAGGTATATATTATATGGTATATTAGGTAGATAGGTAGAGAGATAGATGATAGATGATAGATTAGATAGATGATAGATAATTGATTGATAGATACATAGATAAAAGAGATGATAGATAAATAGATAAATAAATAGATATAGATAGAAAGGTAGGTAGATATAGATAGATAGATAGATAGATAGATAGATAGATAGATAGATGAAGGATAGATAGATAGAAGACAGAGAGACAGACAGATGACAGATTTCAAAAGTTAACAATAGCTTGCTGACCTATGAGAGACAACAAATTTAGATAGATGATAGGTAAATATACAGGCAGATATTGACGAAAGTGATTGTGAAGACTGAGATCCATGCTCTGCTGTTTGTAGGCTTGTGCCTAAAGAAAGCTAGTAGTATAAGGAGGGGATAGTTGCATATGGGGATTCACATTTTCAGGATAATCTAAGTTTTAGGATAAAAAGAGAACATAAGGGATCATGTGCTTATGGAGATCAACCAGCAGTCCAGTGCTAAGAAAACACACTCCTTTCTAGTGTTGATTAAAAACATCACTGTGTGCAGTGCATCTCCTATGGAGATGGTTGAATGTATTTGAGTTACTATTCCTAGATGGTATGTAAGTGCAACTATCAAAAATATGTCTCCTTTTGCCCTTTACACCGAAATCAGAGAGGTGCTCTCAAAAATCAGGACTGATGTAGTCTTCAGCTAAAAAAAAGTATTCCTCTAAGAGCCAAAGGAGAAGAGGCACAGGTAAACAGGGTCTTGCTGTAAACAATCAAATCCAACTTCAAATGTAAAATAAACTTAATATGTCCAACAGTAACATTATTTTAGTGTATTCCTAATGCAAAATTGAAGCTTAAAACATGATTGCATTTCTTTTCGCTACACATCCTAATATCGAGAGTTAAAAACATGAACACATGTAATTTTACAGGTCTAATCTTGCTCATTTCTCCACCATAAAGGGAGGATAACCTCCATTTACTCTCATGCAGCAAGTTCGGAACTACTAAAATAGCCACAAGCATATCAATATAAAACATGAACAGTAACATAATCTTTGTGTTTGAGATTCATTTCCAGAACAAGGATATTATAATATGCAAGTATACTTGTATAAACATGGAGGTTTAATTTTTTTTTCTGTTCTAAGTAGTAAAATATGCACTTTCCTCAGACATTTAACTAGATTTATAGCCATGTCACTTTGCTTCAGTAAGTACTATGAGATTTTTTTCTGGGTTTCAGACATCCCTGATCCTGGCTTGCAGAAGTGTCATCATCTCATATTAAAATTTGATGTTTTTTCTTCATCTCCATTCTTAACTAGGCTTTCCTTTTACATTCTAAGCTTGGATAAGAGCACATTTCTTCTGATTTTTCCTGCTTATACCTAATAAGAGAAATTTCTACGCCCTAACTTATAAAAGCTATGTTCTTGAAAAACAGAAAATCTGACTTCTAGGGCATTTTAACATACATTCTCATTAGAAAAAAATCACCTTCTCCTCAAATATGTATTGAATTTTTATCCTTAGATAATCCTGGATTTACACATGGAGGCAAACTAACTGATCTCACAATAACAGTAAAGTTGGGAAATTTCAGATATTCAAGAAAATGGAGAGAGATTATAAATTTCATCATTACTTTAATAACTTATTCAGGTTTTTGAGATTTTAAATTTTATTTATACTTGATAAATAAATACAGAATTTTTATATTTTAATCCAGCATTGGGTATTATTTAATACTTTACATGATGTCTAAATAAATGTAAAGGTACTTATCTACTTAAATACTTATGATTTCTTTATGTTTAAAACATCTTAAAAACTGAAGTTTTTCTTTATGAAGAAAATACATAATTTTTTTTTCTCTAAACCTAAAGTTCAAAGCCCATCTTCTCTTCAATCTCAGGTCTTTGCTGCTCTTAGATTTGCTCTTTTACCACATAGTAAGCCAGATGAGCAGGACCATTCTCTCAGTGAAGATGGTGAGAAAACATTTTACTTAAATGTGATTTTATGAACAAAGCTAACCCAAGTGGATTAATAAGTTTGCATGTACTTATTTATTTGCTTTTGTGCAGCATGCAGTCTGCAGATAGACACGCAAGTGACTGGTCCATGTTTTCAACCCAAGCTAGATTTTGTGACCCATCATCTTTCTTCTCTAGTAGACACCTGCAAGTGCCAGAGCTCTTGCTTAGGGGCAGGCAGCCAAGACAATCAGAAGTGCAAGGTAGAATGGGCTGGAAGAGCAGCATTTGTCACATCCCAGTAGCTATCCTAATTTCTAGGGAACTAGAGCAGTGGAGAGGTTTTAGATTTTTGATACAGCTCAGCCTGGGAGGAAGAAAAAAGGGTAATGGATGCAAACCAGGTAACACACCCATGATACCTGTGCAAGATATCAACCTCAATTGTAACACACACATCAGTATTATAACAACAGCAAAGTAAGTCTAATGCTACAATTGGAAGTTTACACTTATTATGCACAAGGTCAAAATGAACAGCTTAGCAGGAAAGCTGACAAACACAAAGATTCTTAATTTTATCAGTTGTGGCTCACTGGGATTGGTTTCCGAGGGAAGCATAAGTCAGTGAGGGAATTCCATATTCAACATTGCTAGGGACTTTAAATAGGAACCGGGCTGAGGGATGGGGCCACCTACCCATCTCAAAAATATTAATCCAGAATTCTTCCTGTCAAAAGGAAATGCAGGGACAAAGAGTGGAGCAGAGACTGAAAGAAAGACCATCCAGAGACTGCCCCACCTAGGGATCCATCCTGTGTGCTGGGACCAAACCCAGACACTACTGCTGATGCCAAAAAGAGCTTACTGACAGGAGTCTGGTATAGCTGTGTGCTGAAAGGCTCTGCCAGACCCTGACCAATACAGATGCAGATGCTTGCAGCCAAACATCAGACTGAGCACGGGGACCCCAATGGAGAAGTTAGGGCAAAGACTAAAGGAGCTGAAGGGTGTTTCGACCCCATAAGAAAAACAACAATATCAACCAACCAGACCTTCCAAAGCTCCCAAGGTCTAAACCACCTACCAAAGAATACACATGGGGGCACCCATGACTCCAGATGGTTGCTTAGCAGATGCCCACCTTAGTGGGCATCACTGGAAGGGGATTCCCTTGGTCCTGTGAAGGCTTGATGACCCAGAGTAGGGGAATGCCAGGGTGCTGAGGCAGGAGTGGTTGGGCTGGTGGAGGAGCCCTCATAGAGACAGGGGGCTGAAAGAAAGGAATAGGGTGTTTGTTGAGGGGAAACTGGGAAGGAGGATAACATTTGAAATGCAAATAAATAAAGTAAGCAATAAAAAATTAAAAACTAGATACATCGTGTGTGTGTGTGTGTGTGTGTGTGTGTGTGTGTGTGTGTGTGTGTGTAAATTTTCTTCAGATTTTCTATTTTAAGTATAAATGGTTCTAGGGTAAGGAGAAAACTATCTGCTATCTGGAAGCCTGCCTACTGTTTTTAATACTTGAAGATACTGCGAAGTGTGAATAGTGTATAGTTCCAAACACAACACATTTGCTTTCAACATTCCGTTTACACACAGACTAAGCTGAGATAGATTCTCTACCTTCCTTTTCTTTAAGAGTCACTCCTCCACTGAAAGCAAAGTATAATACACAGATAAAACTTAGTAGACTATTGCCTTTTATGAAACTTCTAGATAAGAATTATTTGTGCATTTGCTATAAAATTATATCTGATATCATCCAACTATATTATTCTGTGTCCTCTATGCAAAGAAAAACCCCTTTTCAGAGTTCAAAGTCAAGGAAAACATTTGACTTAAGTAATTTTTTATGCTTCTTTTGTCGAACCAGTTTTTTTTTTTTTTTTTAACTCCTTCTAGAGGTACTGTGTGCAGTCACAAGGCCAACACAAGCTGTTTTGGGGACTCACTCACTTTTTTAAGATGGGAGAACACTAAACAGGCGTACCAGTCCACTTGTGTTTGCCTTGAAAGTGTAGAACCTTGATAGTGGGCCAGTTAAAGCCTGGCCCAGATACCATCACTAAACTGGCAGGGATTTTCGTGTATGAAATGCTTAAATTGACAATGTGTGGCGGCACATGTTTATAATTCCAGATGTGCCAGAGATCAAAGCCAAGAGTGCTACAGAAAGCTATCCTACATAATGTATTGAAATTCTGTCTCTAAATAAGAATGAATAAAGTGAGGGCTGGACATAACAGTTGATAGAATGTGTTCTATTATGAGCAAGACCCTAAATTCAATATCCCCTACCACAGGAAATAATAACTAAATAAAATAAGTGAAATGTACAAAGAATGAAAGTTGTTGAAGCAATTATTTTAAAAACGGCCGCGGGTCAGGCAGACTATCTAAGCTGTGGTGGGTCTGCCTAGCTCAACCACATGGCCAGAGGCCACATGCACACCACAACTAGAAAAGGCCAGCCAGAGACACCAGCCCTGCCACCCAGGAGACGTCAGTGTGGGAGATGGCTTTGCCAATCTTTTATGCTGTCTCTGCAAGGCTGGGCAGTGCCTGGACCATCCTGCCATCCACATGGGCTCGGTACAGATGAGACTCTAATGCTTAGATTATCCAAAGGCTTATATATTTAGTAATGATCAATAACATGATACTCTTACAATCAGAGGTGTAAACCAATACACAACCTAGATATACCAACTACCTTTGACTGCTACAGACAAGTGAACATCAGTCTCCATGTCCCCTTCTCTCCTTCTCTGTCTCCCCTAGCTTCTCCTCTTCCTTTTCCTCTTCCTCTCTTTTCTCCTCTTCTTCCTCTTTACTCCTCCCACCTTAGCTCCTCCTACAGAAAGTGGCACAAAATTTATATTTATTAAGTACATGATGGTCCATTGTGTACACAGTGAATAGAAGGTTTATTTGGGGACATTCTGTATTTTTTTAAAAATCTCTTTATTTAAAGTCTAAAAGATTGAGGGAAGGGGGAGAACACACCAGAAAACAAGGATTTAAAAAATGTTGTTTTTCTCTTCCCTAGGTCTTTGTTTTTCTGTTTCATATTTAATAAGATGATACTTCCTTATTTTATTGGTCAATAGTATTGCCTGAACTTTATACATGTAAATGCACCAGTTTAAAAAAATCAATAGTATTTAATCATGTTATCATAACTATAATTTGCCAACTGATAGTGTTCTTGTCAATCATACTGTAACATGGAAACAAATATTTTACTTCTAATTCTCATAACATTTGTTTATGAAATAAGACTACAGTTTCAATTTGATTCCCAGGTTTCCTTGAAATTAATTAATTGTTCTTTTAATTAATTAATTATTTTTACTTATTTACATCCATGTATTGACTCCCCTTCCCAATTACCCCTCAAAGAGTTCTTCTCTCCATCCTTTTCTCACCTTTGCCTCTGAGGTGCTTCACGCCCTGACATCTCCTCTTCCCTAAGGCTTCAAGTACTTACAGGATTAGGCATATCCTCTCCTACTGAGGCTAGACAAGACAGTTCTCTCCTACATATGTTCCTGGAGCCTCAGACCTGCACTTGTATGCTGCTTAGTTGGTAGCTTAGTCTCTGGGAGCTCTCAGGGTCCGGATTTGTTGGTACTATTGGTCTTCCTATGAGGTTGCTATCCCCCTCAGTTCCTTCACTATTTCCCCTAATTCTTCCATATGGGTCTCTGACCTCGTCCAATGATTAGCAATAAGTATCTGTACCTGCCTCAATCAGTTGCTGCTAGAGCCTCTCAGAGGACAGTCATGCTAGGTTCCTGTCTGCAAACACAACATAGCATCAGTAATAGAATGAGGGATTGGTGCCTGCTCATGGTACAGATCCCAAGTTGGACCCTTCATTGGTCAACCATTCATTCATTCTCTGTTTCATTTTTGTCCCTGCATTTCTTTTAGACAGGACCAATTTCAGGTCAAAAGTTTTGTAGGTAGACTGATGCTCCCATCCCACCACTGGGTAACCTGTCTAGCTACTGGAACAATTTTGGGTCAAAAATTTTGAAAGCGGATTGGTGTCCCAACCTCCATTAATTGATGGCAATTTAATAAGGGTTTAGAGCTAGCAGAAACTGACCCTTTCTTACTTTGGAAGTCACTAACACCACTGTTACTTCATTGACCTGCTAGAGTCACAGGACTTGCCATATAGATTTATCAACAGCTATAATGTGCTGTTGCCAGGCATATAAATTCATTCTAAGCCAAGTACATTAATAATGATACAAATGTATCTCATCAATAGAGAACTGCCAGGGCAGGGTCACTCATCTATTACAATGTGTTTCATTCTGGGTGGATTTTTCAATCATTTGAAACCTTACTCTCCCACAACTTCAAAATGGATTTCAGGAGACAACCTGTTCACTGTCTAAGGTGTGTAAATATTTACAATGCACTCCAGGTGAAGAGCAAAATCAGAGTATAAAGGCTGACTCTTTGCCCTTTATTCATTGAGGTACAATTCTGTGGTTTCTTCTTTGTCTGTGGAGATTCTCTCGATCTTATAACTATAAACCTAATCCTTTAGTTATCACTATACTATAGAGTTTAATCCAATAAAATATTTTAAAAAACAATAATAAATTTTTTACAAACAATTTTGAGAATAGGTATATCACAATTATGATGAAAAACAGAATGACACTCTAACAGAAAGGAGAAAAATCTGTAAGTAAAACCTTAGTAAAATTTGGAAGAGTTAAATGTTTTCTAAATATTGAACTATAATGAGAACATACAGAGAATATCATAGTAAGGTTTTGTTTTAAATTTATAAGCTCTTCTAGGTTATTTACCAGCACTGAAAACTTGTATTCCTTAACCTCCCTTTAGTCAACATTTTTATGTTAACTGGCATAGAAGTCAGATTAAGGCCTGAGTGTCATTAAAATTGGGGTCATATCCACAAACCATAAAGTTCAGTAAGTAGTACTTATTAGAAGCAATGGACATCATACAGAGAGAAAAATAGGTGAACCCTAAAGTGAAACTAAATTCAAATATATTTCAAGATAAGATGTATTATTCTAAGTAACAAGAAAGTATGAATGTCTTGATATAAATGAATAAATTGCAGAAATGGTGAGATTTATGGATCTTCATTAAGAAACAGGATTATAGATCTCCTGTACAAATGGTTCCCTGCATAAACCCAGATTATAGGAAAATTGTGGTCAGGAAATCACTGATTCCTCTATAAACTTACTAAGCTGAAGAAAAGTTAAAATGTAAATGAGTTTATCAATAGAGAGTTTGGGGCTATTTAACTGTGAGATGTATGAAACAAGTATATGAATACCTCTTCAATGTTGATAACAGAGCATTTCAGTAACCATGGTAAAGGCAGAGAAAAAGATAGAATATTATAAGTTCAAAGCCAGTGAGATTATTATGTGGTAAATACTGCTTTTGCCAAACCTAATGACCTGAATTACTCTCCAAACCAACATGGTAGAAGGAAGCAGAGAACCCAATCCTGCAAATCATTCTCTGTGTCTATGTACAACCCCCCCACACCCCCCCAAACACATAGGAGTGAAAGAGAAGGGAAAAGAGGAGGAGAGAGAGGGAGTAAGAAAGAGATGTATATTAAAATAAATAAGTTTCTCTAAAAGAAGTAACAGAAGTTAATATGTTTAAAGGAGCATATAATTTCAATAAAGCATTGCCATTACCCATGCATCTGCTGACTAAATGATTTGTGATTTTATAAAGAAGAGAAGGCAAATAAACAAATAAATAAATAAATAGAAATTAAAAATAAAAAACCAGCTTGTTTAATACATTTAAGGCACAATAAAAATACAATGTAGGGAATGAGTTAAGCCATAATGTAGATTTTGTATTGTTTTCAAAACATTTGAAAGGGGGCTGGAGAGATGGCTCAGAGGTTAAGAGCACTGACTGCTCTTCTAGAGGTCTTGAGTTCAATTACCAGCAACCACATGGTGGCTCACAAGCATCTGTAATGGAATCTGATTCCCTTCATCGACAGTGTACTTACATAAAGTAAGTAAATAAATCTTTAAAAAAATAACATTAGAATACATTTTAGCAGCCTTCTTCTTCCTTATATGGTGCTGCTGTGTTCCTGAGAAGGCTCATGCTATCAATGCTTGCGTTATGTGCAGATTTTGCCTTTCTATCTGTTTTCTTGAATTCAGCTTCATATTTATGTAACTCAAGTTACAGACAGGGAGGATTTTACCATGTGGTTGCAAATAAAGAGATGTTTTCTATCTTCGAGTAAATAACGCAGACATTTGTTGTAGACCAGATAGATTTTCCATGGCTATAATCTCGTTAAAATTACCCAATGTTCAACATGCATGTATTAGTTGTATTTCCTTATATTATAATTAAGTTTACTTATTCCTTACTTTTCTTTTGCTGTGACAACATAATATGACCGAGGTCAAGTTATAATAGGAAGCATTTTGTTTTGTGGCTCAGAATTCCCAGGGGACAGCATCTATTTGCATCATGGTAGGGAACATGGTGACAGGCAGGCATGGCTCTTGAGCAATAGCTGAGAGCCTACAGATAATCCATCAGCAGGAGCATGAAGAACTCACTTAGAAGGAAACAGGCTTTTGAAACCTCAAATTACATCCACAGTGACATGTTGGGGGCCGACTTTTAGCAGAAAGTGGCTATCAGCTTTGCAGCCATCTTGAGCCATATACCCTGACATGAGATTTAAATTACAATAGCCTACAACAGCTGAGAACACTCCGATAATCTTGGTTTAGATACCTTGAGATTAAAGGTGTGTGAGATTAAAGGTGTGTGACTTAATAGTATACTTAGAAGTATAGAGATCAGAGTTAGAGACAAGACCTAAGGGCATGATTAATGGTGTAACTTAGAGGCGTGGCTTAGAAGTGAGACATATAAAAGGCAGAGACAGAACAGATCAGAATTGAGACGATAGAAGACATTAGACAGACTATAGAAGACAGAACCAGAGATCAGAGAATATATAGACTGAGATCAGAGACTATAGAGGGATCATCAGAGACGAATCTCAGACATCAGGTAGAATCTGCCGTCACCCTCGCTCTTGCTGAAGCCCAACCTGCAGACCGGAGCAGCAGCTTGGGCCGGGATACAGTGGCCGCCCAAACGTGGGTTGGCCTGGGCCTCAACATTTTGCCTGGGCTGCAACATTTATTTTGGCCACCCCAACTTGGGGCTAGTGCGGTCCCCAACATTATTTTGGTGCCCGAACTTGAGGCAGCAAGAACGAGAGACCCAGTGACGGACTTTACTGGAAGAAGGATCTGTTGATTGTCCCAGGAATCTGCCTCATTGAGAAAGGTAAGGAAATGGGACAAGAGATTAGTCAACCTGAATCCAACTCTCTGTTTTGGTTTGCTTTGAGAAAGGTAATAAAAATGGGACAAGAAATTAGTCAGCCTGAATTCAACTCTCTCTTTTGGTTTTGTTATTTGCTGCTCACATGTGTTAATTTTCTGCTTTTGTTCTTGAATGCTGTCTTTTTTGTTAAAAATAAAAGGAAGCGTAAGTTAGAATCCAAAATACAACCAAAGGTTGTTGACAATTTGTCAGAGACAGATTGTGCTGACCAAGAGAAAGAGGAAGTCAAATTTTATGACACTGGAATGCCCCCTCCCTATGCACCTCCACCTCCAAGTGCTCCCCCAATGGAGATGGTGGTTATAGATCCCATTAGGGAGTTACAGGAAAAAATATCTGTTCTTAAACAACAAATAGAGATAGAAAAAGAGTATCAGGACTTTATTAATCAGCTACAAAAATTAAAGACAGGAAAGATGTCTCAAGAGGTAAACTGTGAAAATCCCCTGGCTCCTTGCATTCCTCAACCAGGAATCCAAAGGCAGTCCCTATCACCTAGCTTAAGATTAGCCACAGATCAGCCAGAGGAGGGAAAGGCTGAGGCTTTCCCTGTATCCGAGACTAGGGACAATCAAGGAGTTGCTTGGAGACATCACACAGGTCTTAATTTTCAAATTATTAAGGAATTAAAAAATGCAGTATCTCAATACGGTGCCACTGCTCCTTTTACTCTTGCAATTTTAGACTCTGCCACAGAGGAGTGGCTAACTCCTAGTGATTGGAATACGTTAGTGAGAGCATTTCTTACTGGTGGAGACTATTTAATTTGGAAATCAGAGTATCATGAGAATTGCAAAGAGACAGCTAGTAGAAACATTCAGGGAGGCAATGGTTGGTCCTTTGTTGCCTTAGTAGGAGAAGGGCAATTTGCTTCTAGTGATAACCAGATGCAATATGACCCAGGTTTATTTGCTCAAATTCAAAATGCAGCCATGAAGGCTTGGCGTAAACTTCCTGTAAAGGGAGACCCTGGTGCATCTTTAACAACAGTCAGGCAAGGGCCTGATGAGCGATTTTCTGACTTTGTTCATTGATTAATGACAACAGCAGGAAGGATTTTTGGTAATGCAGAGGCAGGTATAGACTATGTGAAACAACTTGCATATGAAAATGCTAATCCTGCCTGCCAGGCGGCCATTAGACCTTATAGGAAAAAGACAGACCTTACGGGGTACATCAGACTTTGTTCTGACATAGATCCCTCTTACCAACAGGGCTTAGCTATGGCGGCTGCCATGCAAGGAAAATCAGTAAGAGATTTTTTGGCAAGTAAAGACAGAAAGGCATGTTTTAAATGTGGTAAGCCTGGACACTTTGCAAGAGATTGCAAAGTAGAAAATGAGTTAAGCCAGAGACAGCCCAGAAAACAGCCTGGGCTCTGCCCAATTTGCAAACGTGGAAGGCATTGGGCTAGTGATTGTAGGTCTAAACCAGATGCACAAGGTAATACCCTTTCCCATAATCAGGGAAACAGGAACAGGGGTCAGCTCCAGGCCCCGAACCGACGCAAGCCAAAACAGGCTTATGGAGCAGTCAGTGTCCTACCAGCAAACAGCAATCCCTTTCTGAACTTAGTCGAGCAATACCAGGAAGCGCAGGACTAGACCTCAGTTCTGCCACCCACATAGTATTAATCCCAGAAATGGGATCTCAGGCCTTCCCATTAATCTCTGGGGCAGAGATCTGTTATCCCAGTTGGGATTGATTATGTGCAGCCCTAATGAAGTAATCACAGCTCAAATGATAAACCCTGGATTTTCCCCCAGGGAAAGGATTAGTAAAAAGTGAAGACTAGATTATCTAACTTGGATAAGCCAGGCAGTGGTGGCACATGCCTTTAATCCCAGCACTTGGGAGGCAGAGGCAGGCGGATTTCTGAGTTCAAGGCCAGCCTGGTCTACAGAGTGAGTTCCAGGTTAGCCAGGGCTACCAGGTCCACTCTCTGAAGGAAATACCAAGGCAGAACTAGCTACTTGAATAGCTGCAGTTACTTTATCAAATCAAAAATCTAATTTGGATCAGGCCATAAAGGCTCATGAATTACATCACTTTAATTCTAAAATTTTAAAAGGTATGTTTAAAATTACCAGAGAATAAGCTAGACAAATTGTCAAACAATGTCAATCATGTGTTAAACTTTTACCAGTTCCTCATTTGGGTGTAAATCCAAAGGGACTGATACCAAACAGTATCTGGCAAATGGATGTTACTCATTATAATGAATTTGGCAAGCAAAAATATATACATGTATGTGTAGACACATACAGTGGTTTCATTTATGCAACATTACAAACTGGAGAAGCAAGCAAGCATGTGATTGCTCATATGCTTGCTACAATCGCTGTATTGGGTGTGCCTAAACAGATAAAAACTGACAATGGCCCAGGTTATACAAGCTCCAGTTTCCACCAATTTTGTGAAAGATTGGGAATACTACATAAAACGGGTATTCCATATAATCCACAGGGCCAAGGTATAGTAGAAAGGGCACATCAAACCATTAAATGTCAATTTGAAAAAATTAAAAAGGGGGAATGGTACCCTACCAAGGGATCCCCAGAAATATCCTTCATCATGCACTCTTCATTTTAAATTTTTAAAATTTGGATTCTGAAGGAAAATCTGCTGCAGATAGATTCTGGCATCCTGATACCAAAAAGAATTTTGCAACAGTCCTCAGGAAAGACCCATTAACTGGAACCTGGAATGGGCCAGATCCAGTGCTTATCTAGGGAAGGGGTTCTGTTTGCATATATTCCCAAACTGCAGATGCTGCACATTGGCTGCCAGAGAGACTGGTTAAACAAATAGACAACAATAACAAATCCAGGGAGGAGAAACCCCCCTGAGAAGCATATTTTTTCTTCACAGGAAACATAAAGATGCTTTACAATTGCCTTCAAACTGGAACAGATCAATGAGTAAACCTGACTTGGGAAGTTATCAGTGCTGAAGAAGACATCACCACCCATAGCTCCAGGGTGGCTCTATTGGACTCTTGATTCCCTGACTTATGATTTAGTGAGAAACTAGATTGTTTTAGATTTAGTGGGAATTTAGATTGTTTAGACCCAGGAGAAACCCACTACCACAGTTACTATAGTTGTTTTTTGGGTTTGAGATTGACTAGAGCAGGAACAGGGATTTCCTTAGTTTTCTTTAGATCAAAGCTATGATCAGTTTTGTATTTTTATAGATTTAGATTCTGATATAAGACATTTATAAACAGAATAGAAGAGGCTTACACTTTTTACTCCTCTGATAGAGGGAGTTATATGTTGCCCTTTAAAAAAAGTGTTGCTGTCATACTAACTATTCAGGTGTTGTTAAGTCTCTTGTCTTTTGGGTCCATGCAGTTCAACAAATTGATGGCTTTTGTATGAGATGCTATTCAAATGAAACCCACACAGGTCCATTATTACAGGCTGGAAGTAAGGGATTGTAAAACTTCTGTCATCAAGACTAATGAGGTATATCCCCTAACTTACGCACTAAGCCGGATAGTCAATGACAGGTAAGAGAGCATACTGAGACCCTTGCCCCTAAAAGAAGGGAGGCCTCACCATCCTAAGACAGGAGCTCAACCAATGGCTGTTGAGTATCCAAGGACAGGAAAGGGAGGCTGGGGTCCTTTGCTCCAACCTAGGACAGGCACGGTTCCTGTAAGTTTTCCCAGCCTTCCCTTTTGAAAAAAAATTTTTTTTAAAAGGGGGACCTGTTGGGGGCCAACTTTTAGCAGAAAGCGGCTATCAGCTTTGCAGCCATCTTGAGCCATATACCCTGACATGAGACTTGAATTACAATAGCCTACAACAGCTGAGAACACTCCAATAATCTTGGTTTAGATACCTTGAGATTAAAGGTGTGTGAGATTAAAGGTGTGTGACTTAATAGTATACTTAGAAGTATAGAGATCAGAGTTAGAGACAAGACCTAAGGGCATGATTAAAGGTGTAACTTAGAGGCGTGGCTTAGAAGTGAGACATATAAAAGGCAGAGACAGAACAGATCAGAAATCAGACTATAAAAGACAGAACCAGACATCAGACTATAGAGGGAGAATCAGACAGGAGACACTTAGAGGAAGAGAGACTGAAGAATAAACGGGATTGAATCACACCCTGTCTGGTCTCCATTCTTTGAGTCTGCTGAACCTCGACCCGCAGACCAGAGCAGCAGCTTGGGCCAGGATACAGTGGCCGCCCAAACATGGGTTGGCCTGGGCCTCAACATTTTGCTGGGGCCGTGACATTTTTAAATAATGTTGGGGCCCAGGCTCGAGTCCCTGTTTAGGCGCCAAAATAATGTTGGGGTCCACACTAGCCCCACGTTGGGCGCCAAAATAATGTTGAGGCCCAAGCTTGAGTCCCTGTTTGGGCGCCAAAAATGTTCAGCAGACTCAAAGAATGAAGACCAGACAGGGTGTGATTCAATCCCGTTTATTCTTCAGTCTCTCTTCCTCTAAGTGTCTCCTGTCTGATTCTCCCTCTATAGTCTCATTTCTGATCTGTTCTGTCTCTGCCTTTTATATGTCTTACTTCTAAGCCATGCCTCTAAGTTACACCTTTAATCATGCCCTTAGGTCTTGTCTCTAACTCTGATCTCTATACTTCTAAGTCATACTCTTAAGTTAATCTCACACACCTTTAATCTCACATGCCTTTAATCTCAAGGTATCTAAACCAAGATTATCGGAGTGTTCTCAGCTGTTGTAGGCTATTGTAATCCAAGTCTCATGTTAGGGTATATGGCTCAAGATGGCTGCAAAGCTGATAGCCGCTTTCTGCTAAAAGTCGGCCCCCAACTAGTTTTAAAACATATTTGCTTGAAATACCTATTTTGCTTCTGAGATGGTCTTTACATAAAACATGGTGCCTCATATTAATAGCCACCTTCTTCTCTCTGACTCATGAATGCTGGGATTACAGTACTCGAGCTTCATTCCAGGTAAAAATATTTGTGGGGATGTTCGTTTGTACATTTTAGTTTCCATTTGTATCTTAATTTATTTTTCCCACATTTATACTTCAAATTTAGCATTTATGTCTACTCAAATAACAAGATGCAAGTGCTTAGCTGTAGAGAAATTTTAATCCAGCAACATGGCCACTTTGTCTGGAAAACAGACAGGGCTTTAATCCCAGGAGACAGAGACAGAAAGATCTTTGAGTTCAAGGCCAGCCTGTTCCAGGTATAGAAAAGCTTATGTCAAAGAAAGATGGTACTCATTTTTAATCCCAGCACTCCCTAATAAGTTGAGAGTCAATGTAGGGGTTGAGTTGATGGAAGTTTCATTGCTGGAGTTCAGAACAGTTTTGCTGGGATGGTTTTACAGACAAGGTTGTAGGTGAAGACAAAAGGAGCCAAAGAATGAGAAGCTGCATGAAGATTAGAAAAAAGTATCACCAGACTTACTTTGAGATCAGGCAGAGCAATTCAGTAAGAAGCTGAGAGAAGCCAGATTGAGTCAGTCAGGTTTTGGAGTAGTTTGAGTCAGAACAGCTGAGTTGAAATAGCCAAACAGAGTTCAGAAAGAACTAAAAAGGATGAGCTTATTCAGCAGTAAGTCTCAGGCTGAAAATATTCTAGGTCTAGATTAGGTTGTATAGACACTAGAAGCTTCTAGGACTAGGCCTAGATTAGCATATGCAGGGAATAAGCCTTGGAGATGACATAAGGCTAATAAAAGTTGCATTTATACTTGACGAATTCTTTCTTATAAATGATCAAATTAATGATGCATTTGTTCAAAAGAAAAGGTCTTTTTTTTCCCTATAGGATCCTATAACTTAAAACCAATGTCTGTTCTCAATAGTAACATATCTATCACTGTGGTTTTGTTTCATGTGACATTCTGGTTCACACAATCTTTAATAAACCAATCCTTCTTTTGCTTCAGTATCTTTCTTGTCTGTGCAGTCAGAGGCTGATCTCTCTTTACAGACCTATTGACCCATTGGTCTTTGCTACTTTCAAAAGTTAAGCTTACATTTAGATGTCAAAATTTCAGAAAAGCCAATACATCTAAAATAGCATAATCTTCACCCTGTAACCAGATAACAGGTATTCTTCATATCATAAAATGATAAAATTCTCCAGAGTTTTACTAGTGATATCTTGGAAGATTCTGCTAATTTATGTCAAAGTCTACCATTGACTGGATAGCAGAGATTCTCCTTCCTCTGCTGTCTGAGGAACTCTAAACCTCCATACTTGCCTCTACCTGAGAAACGTCACATAGCCTCAATTAGTTTATAGAACCAATTTCCTTTCTCCTGACAAAACCAGTTCAGCCAGCACTTGAGACTTCTGAAATGCTTCCCTATACTAATGAGATATTCTACTTACTGTAAGCCTCCAGTCAATGAACTTTGCCCATCGTGGATGTTTCTGCCCTCAGTCTTTGTAAGCCTTTATTAACCCTAAATTTAAAGTGTATCTGCCTACCCACAAGCAGTCCTGGTGTGGTCATCACCAAGCATACTCACTGGTCTTCTGAAACCCCCTCTTGGACATTTCTGCTCCCATTGCCCTCATGGACCAAATGAGCTGATAACCCACAAGAGCATGGGAACACACAGTGATCAATCTGTTTTTACCCTAATCTTTCATAATTCACCTTTCTTATACTTCCTAAAAATGCTAAAATATAAAGAACAACAGCTACCTTATTTACCCGGACAACTCTAAACTTGGACAGTTTAATAAAACATGACAAATGAAGAACTTGTGAATGAAAAAAAGTCTAATTTTCCTTGAGTCTAGAGAACTTTATTACATAACAGCAAACTCAATGATATGTCCACTTCAAAAACTTGAAATGCTTTTATAAATAAAATTATTTATTCTTTTTTAAGACTATTCTGAAAACTGTGATCCAAGGATAACAATGACAATCTCCATAAAATTTGTCAATTAATGAAACTATTCTTGCCCAACCCAGATTCAGGGGGAAAATAACAAGTTTGAGGGTATTAATCTGATTTTTAAAACCTCTGGCATGATGCTCAAGTCTGAGAACACTACTTAAATACAGAATTAATTTTGAATAAAGACAGCTGTTTCTAACTAGCTACCCATGGAAGTAAAAATTAGCATTATTTTTCCCATGAGGATAAGCACTAAAACAAGAAATAAATCTCTGATCATATCCTTCTATAAGATACCAGTTGGGAAGGACAGAAAATTTGAGCTGTTTCATGAGTAGCCTATAAATACAACCGCAATGTTTTAAAATTACAACTTAACCAGTGCTAAAATTTAATACCACCCATTTGGATATATAAATAATGGCTTCTTCCTACTACTTTTTCTAACATGTATGATCATACTATTGGAAACACATATTATGAACTTTATAAAAGGTGTAAAAGAAAATTTTCTTAACAGACCTGGTTTCAATCACAGATAATGGCGGTATAGTTCATAAATTAGAAATTTTGACCCTTTAGTTCCTTTTAATAAATGTATCCAAGAAGATGTTGTAAGATATTATCAGATAAAATTGGTTATGGACCCCAATTTTCTTTCCACTCATCATTTACATTTGCCTTTTACAATGCAATTTTATTTTCCAGGCGACAGATACAATTTCTATTAACTAAAGGAAATGCAGAGAGTGTTATAAAGTACTTGAACTTCATGCCATAAGATGGAAGAGTTGCAGAAGGCAATCGAACACAACCCACAGAAGTCCGATTGACTCTGATTTGTCCTGTAAAAACTACGACAGCCTTTTCTAATTTAAGTCTGCTAAAAGCTGCCAGAGAATTTTTAACTCCCTCTTGTTTTACAGACCTAATAAAAAGTCAAACGCTTTCTAAATTAGAGCTTGTTTCTTTTATATAGATAGCTGCCTGCCCTAAGGAAATAAGACAGATTCCTTTGAATTATTACTTGATTGCTATTCAGGCAAAAAGAGTCCACTTCATTGATGTAAAAAACAGAATGAAAAACATTCAATTATCAAAATTTTCCTTAATCTACCCAGAAAATACCTACTCCATAGTTTCTATCACTTTGATAGAAGTATTGCCTTAATTGGTTGGTGGGAATTTTTTTATTTATATTAAATGTAAGCATACCTTTTCATAAGCAGAATAGTTTAACTGGTTTTCTAAAAATTACTGCTTTACTTGAGGCACTGCCAACATAAGAATCTTAATTATTTTACTCAGTTGTTTAGAATGAAGAGATGCTCTTTGAACATTTGCAAATAATCAACAGCAGGTTTGTATTTCAAGGAATCTCAGGTTCTTTTGTTAAATGGGGACTTATGATAAACATAGTGAAAAGGTTTTAATAATTTGAAAAATCTCAAGCTTCAGGAAGATACTATACTTCAAAATAGAAAGAAGAACAATGTTTTCCTAAGTTTAATTCTAAAAGCATTGCTTAATCATATAATTTATCATATATTTATAGTGAAAAACTGAATGACCTTTATTTTCAGCTCATAAACATTTTTTCTGTATTTTTTGTTTTTTCTTTTTTTCTTTTGTTGTTGTTGTTTCCAATATTTACCAATTACATTCTCCATACACATTCCCAGTCAGTCCCCCTAACCCCCGCCTCTCCCTCAGATCCACTCCTGTAAATGTCTTTTTAATTTCCTCTGATGAAGGAATGAGATGAGAGCCGTATGTGTTCTAACCTTCTGGCTCCTTCTCGTTCCTTGGCTCTTTCTGTCTTTAGGTGTCTGTCTTCTTTCCTCTTCAACCTGTCTTTGTCCTCACCAAAGTGTCATACACACAAACATCACTCACCACTTTTTTCTCTCACTGCTTTTATATAGCCTCTCTTTCTTGTGCTGATCTCCTGCAATTTGGGCATATCTTTTCTCTTGCTCATTCTGTCAAATCTTTCACTGATTCTTTACTTTGTCCCCCAATTAAAAGTCACATTTAAACATCAATGCTTCCTTTTACAAACTAACTTTACCTTTACTGTTAGAGATTAATGGTGCACATTCGGGGCGTGTTTTTATTCTAGCCAGATTATACTGTAAGCCAGGTTATGTCTGCATTCATGTCATATATATCTAGACGTTTTTGGATACAATGCCCTGACAGAACAGTTGTATTACTAGATGAAAATTCATCCAGGTCTTCCCCTTACTGTTTAAGCTAAAATCTGTATACAGTTTATCTTTTATAACAGAAAGAATTATCAATTAAACAATTGAACACTCCTTCTCAAGGTTAGTAGATGCTGATCATTCATAATTGCAGACCTGATCATCTGCCCATTAGCAAATATCCATTTCAACATCAAGGTTTTCCAGGTTGTCAGTCTGATGAAAGATCTATCCTTTTCTAGCCAGTTTGTTGAACTATCACTCTAGGGAACATCTTTCTGGGTTCTCTGCATTGCTCTCTTCCTTCATCTCTTGTTTTCTTGAGTTGTGTCTTTCATGTGGAAGTTTCTCTTATTCAGATTATATCTTTATCAATTTTGATGGAACTCATAGGCTTTCATCACCTGTGGAAACATAGACAAACCCTCTTTCTCAATGTAACCTATTCTGATGTTAAAGCATATTTAAAGCATAGAGGTTGATCTAATTAAGTTACTATTTTTCAATAATTAAATGTTACTGTGCAACTGTTGTTCCTACCTCATTGACATCTAAAAACTTTAAAGTTAACAAAGCATTATTCAGTATATTTCTGGGAGTTCTTGTTCATTGTTTTTGTTTATTGAGGTACAATTAGATCGTTATGAATCTACACATATCAAGAGCTAGCAATTTTTACCTTTTAAACTAGTCAATTAGGCACTGACATTCTATGACCAACTCCAAGGCAGTGAGCCAGGCTTCTTACTTATTTAAATACAGAAATAAGATATATTATTTAAACTGTCAGTATACAGTGTCAGTTAAAACAGCAATCCATTTTCTGAGATGGAGTCACCATTGTTGTAGATGATGTCTTCCCCAGAGGTTTTTGGTTGTATCTGCCACATAGGATTTAATCTTCCTATCTGACCTTCTGATCCCAAACACTTAATTTATCTTATACTTTGTTTTACTTAGGTGAATATTCCAATTCCAACAAACTGTATACATACCCCTTGAAGAAGTCAATGGGGATTCCAAGTCACTTCTGAGATTATAGTTACACCAGCTCCTATTTCCAACAATCTTCAGTTTAAGTAAATTTTCAATTTAATTTTAATTTTTGTCTCTAGTCAAGACTAACAGTTTGTCAAAAGACCTGTCTTCCAGTACTTCCAAATCCTCTTCTTTCAGATGCAGTTGTTGCCTTTCACATTCAGAGTCAGTAGACGCTGATCAATCATGTCTCCTGCTTTAAACTGCATAGTTTTCTTTATTTAAAATGTAATTTCAATCTCTCCATTGAAGTCTTCACCTATAATTCCTGAATGCACTATGAATCCTTGAGATGTTAGGCTACTTCTTCCTAAAATCATTCCTAGTGTCTTTGGGAGCAGAAATCTATGAAATACCATGAGATTTTTGATAATACTGTAAGAGTTTTACTTATGGCTAAGTCTAAGGCAATGTTTCCTTCTATGCATGCTTTAGATCTTCAACACCTAATTTAGTTTTCTCTAGTTGCTCAGTGGTTTTTCTGACAGAAAATACCTGGTACATGTTGTTTGTTGCCTGGTTAAAAATAAAAATAATAATAATAAAAAAAATACAAGAAAACAAAAAAACCCTAGGGAGTTTTTCACATTTAAGGGATTATCTCCTAGAGAGTTTTCCATTGCTAAGGGATAACTTCCTATCTCTTGCTGATCTGCATTCATTGGTAATGCCTTCCCTTACCACACCTTCTACAAATCCCAGAGGGCTGGGGTCTTCTTGAGAAGCCTCTAGGAATGCCTTTCCTATAATCTCTTTTCAAATGACCTTGCTTCCCATTTAAAACAATGGACATTTAAAACAATGGACATTCTGACATCTAAGATTATTGCCTATTGGCTCTCCAATTACATAGTCATTGGGATCAATATTAGCAGTACTTTTACTCCATCTATGGGTGCTGATGAAGCTCTTTAAAGTTCTAAAATTAGATTAGTTTAAAGACACTGGATTTTAGAAAAACTACTGAATAGGTCCACCCTTTCTAATTGTTACTGAACTCTGGCTTCTCATCATAATGCTTTTCTACATTGTAAATCTTACCCTTGTTTTATTAAATACTGATTTCTTGACTCTCCTACCTTATTTCAATTCTGACATGGCTTTGTTATGTTTATTATTGGAAAATCCTGACTCAAGTTTGTATAAATATTGCTCCTTCTTCATTCTCTGCCTTGGCAATAAAAGCCAATGAGCCAGTATAGAGCTTTACAGAGAATAGGTGGGATTCCCAATTCTAGGAGGGATGAAGAAAGAGACAGGAAGTGAAGGAAGGAGCCCAAAGGAATGTTGAGAAAATAGCAGAGAAAGAGAGTTGATCAAAAAAGAATGAAAAATTTGAGTAAAATGGGAATATATTCTGGGAGAAAGCCTAACTATAGGGTAGGTTTAGAATGTAGTAATAATTCCTCAGATTTGGCTCAAAGTGATTTTAATAAATCTTTGTTTCTCTGTGGTTATTGGGGAATTAGCTGGTTAAGGAATAACTGCCACTATACTCATTTCATGAACCAATATTAATATAATAATTCTACATTGACTCTTCAACTCAGTTGTTCTGGCTCAAAACTTTTCTCCAAGCCAACTGATTCAAATTGTCTTCTCTAGGCTTCTCATTGAATCCTCCTACTTGGAAAAACTACCTCTGAATTCCATGAATTGAACTGCACTGATTGCATCAAACTACATTGAGCTGAACTCAACTGAACTCCTCTGCACTGCCTAAACTCAACTGAACTGCCCTCCCTCTCTCACTCCCTGTGTACTACCTTAAGTAGCCCCTCTTTTCTGTCTGTTTCCATGAGAGTCGAGGAAATCCCATCTCTGACTGATTCTATCAAATATCTCTCTGACTTATCACTTTGTCTATCCTTCAGTTAGACTTTCAAACATGATTGCTTCCTTCTACAAACTAATGTTGTATACAAAGGGTGTGTCCGTATTGTGCCCTTCCCCCCCCCCAGCCTTGAGCAGGCCTGAAACACCTTGTTTACCACAACAGACCAAGTGATAGGATGTAGGTGGAGTTACCCACCTTGGCTGCACAGAACACAGAAGCAGAACTGCCCCTGGGCTTGCCTTGAGACATCTCTGACCATGACCTAGAATGGATTATGGATTATCCCACCCATCTCCAGCTGAAACCAGGAGGGGTTGTGGGTTGGGCCTTCCCCCTTTAAATTGAGAGCTGAACATTAAAGCTTTGAACCTTGATCAGAGAACTTTGTCTTTGTTTGATCTCTTCTTGCCCTCTGCCCCCTTTCATTTCCAGACCCCTTTCAGGTGAACTCAGTTGACTTGTGGCCACAGGCAGCTACACTGTATTCCAGCCAGATCATCTCTCTCTCTCTCTCTCTCTCTCTCTCTCTCTCTCTCTCTCTCTCCCTCCCCCCTCTCTCTCTCTCTTATTTTTTTAGCAATTTGTTTCAAAAGCTAAAGTTTCAATTAATAATTAATACTCATCCCATCTCACATCTGGATCTTTTATTGCCCTGTTAACAGTGGACTTTTGTTCCGAGCTCCTCCGTGTCCCCTCTGCCTGCGAAAAAGGACACGTGAGGCAATGTTCGGGTGGTTACTACAACGAGGCTTTTACTTCTTGTATAAGCAGAAGCAGAAAGACGGAAAGACAGGAAGAGGCGCTGTTTAAATACACCCTAGAGTGATGTGTTCACTTCTGATTGGCTGTTCACTCATTACCCATAATACGCCTCAGGATTGGCAGTGACTTTTCGAGAGCTTTTTGCCTTTGCACCTGCGCAGTCAGTTGTTTACTTGTGGGAGGACAGGATGCCCGCGCCATCTTTGAATGGAGGATGTATCACCGCTACCGGCTTCCTACATCTCCCCGTGTTTAAATTATTAATATGGAACAGCCTTTTGTCTATCAAGCACAGCACCAACTCAGTGAGGGAAAGCAGAGGCCTGATCCCCTGTGCAAAATGAGATATTGTAATGGGTTTACTTCCCATACCCATCTTGATGCCTTTTGACGGGGAAAGGGGGGGCTCCACCCTGGGGCGCCACCAGGGGAGGTTTCTTGGCATCAAACCTTTGTGCAATCAGGCATACTTTCAGGAAATCTATCCACACTCGTGGAACATTCCCTGTCGAGTACCCACTCGAAAACACCTCTAGATATTCAGGCAAGGGCTGGCTAGACTTAGACCACTCATTGACCCAGTGCAATGGGCTGAACCCTTGGGGTGCATCGACTGAGGGTCTCAGTCATCGGCTACTTTCTTAGCCTAGATAGCCAAATTTCAGGGGGAGATGCTTGCTCCAAGGCTGCGAGTGCTTGGGCGATAGCGACCTTGTCACGTTTTTGTTGGGCTCTGAGCTTACAGACCAACCATCATGAACACCAATCCACAACGTAGGGCTGTACCAAACAGGCCTATCCCCACCCTTTAAGAAAGAAAGAAAAAGGCAGAGGTAAGCCAAGAAGTAAAATCACCAGGCGTAACAGGGTCCATCCGCGCTCCATCAAGGCTCAAGATCCGGATCTGCAATTGCTGCTGCACCTGGTCCAGCTCCCCAGTCCAATTCTCTTTTAAATAAGCAGAAAGATTATGGCTTTGAATAAATGTATCATTCATAAATCTCAGAGGTGTAATACCTAGATGTGGGGTTGCTGACACGCAGCTCATTTGAACCACATCCGTGAGCTGCTCCACATGGGCTTGGAGCAAATCAACTCTCTGATTGACCAACAGGATGTCTGATGCCAATTATGCATCTACTTTCTGTGGAATGGTCAAAGCCTCAGAGGTCTTTTCTGAAATTTGATTAACAACAGTAGCTGCTGTAACTTTATTAACCATGCCTGTGTCGGCTGTCACAGTTGCAGCTGCAGAGATGATAATAGCAGTGACAATGGCTGCAGTAATGCCAAAGTCTCTTTTATATCTCAATAATGATGTAGTAGGAAAAGTTTCAGGATCAGCTTCTACTGGGATGGGCACAAAGGTAGGCACGTGCACAACCAAGGCTAGGTCTAGTGATCCATTCCAGCATTGTGCTAAAAGGCATGTAACAGTCTTACAATCCAGGATATCAGAATTATTTTGAAAGTTGGATAACATAAAGAAAAATGGGGGGGGTCCACACACACCGACACCAGTTGTGCAGATGCATTCCTAAACACCTTATTAATTTTAATGTTATCCAAATGGCTAGAGATATTAGATCATGTAGCTGAAACATTTTGTATTTCATGAAATGTATCATTTTACAAGACAAAGGCAGATACACCTTTTTAACATTCTAAACAGTGGAATTATCTGTTGATAACTAACAGTTTATTTTATTTTCAGCAAAGCTATCTCTCCTTTATAGTTAATTGTCAAGGGGAATTAGGACTTGCATCCCTTTGAAAATATCAAACATAGGTTTACATCCTCCTATGGTAAGCTTAAGATGGTGTTTTAGCCAATTAATATCTCTAAACAACCTTTAAAAATCACTAAGAGCAAATCAAGATTAAAAGTAAACCATTTTCTTTTTGCATGTACACTCACAAGTCAGAAGATGGCGTTAGATCCCCACCACAAATGGTTGTGAGCCACCATGTGGTTGCTGGGAATTCAGCTTTTATATTTTAAATTAAGTCTAGCCTTTAATGGCTGAGCCATCTCTCTAGCCCCAACTTGTCTCAAATATTGAAAAGACACTGCCTTTGAATCTTTTCTGGAGCAACAAGTAGTCCAAAAAGTTTTTAAAGCTCCTTATATTGGAGCAATGGCTTGTAGAAAACTTCTTTAGAGAAATCCACTAATAAAGTATCACACAATGAATAATATACACTAAAACATTTAACCTCTCAATTTTTTGTATTAAAGTAACAACAATATTTATATAACTGAAATGGCAGCTGGAGTAGGCAAGTTAGGCTGTATAAATCTTAAATTTGAACTTTATTTTTAATTAAGTTAATAATCAATCTTCTTTAGTCCAATGAATATATCGGATGAAAGCCAACCTTATTCTCTAACAATTGTTACATACATTAGAGGAATCCAAAGCATCTCATTTTTAACAACTTTGAATATAAAGGAATTAAAACAATTTGAACCATATTTTATCAGCAGGTACAGTTATACTCATGGAGGGACATAGACATAATTTTAATTTCTCCAGCATAATCATAACTTTTAGCCCACAGACTGTTGTAAAGTCTTTGGGTCTTAGATTTATCCCTCTTCTCACAAGAAACAATGAAGACAAGAGAGGAATTCCGGTAAGCACATTTCTAGGACCAGGTGGTGAAGACCCAGAACAAAAGGGATGCTTAGCACCTGGGCTTCTGCAGCTCAGTCTGCATTGTCTTAATTCAAATGTAAATGTAACCTCCCTCCGGCCTGTTCTCTGAGGCTTGGCTAGTCCTGAACTGTGTGATTTTGACTTTAACTTTAACTTTAAATCTTAAATTTAAACTGTAAACTTTAAAAGACACGTGTTGTATCTTTTCTCTATAAACATAGGCAAATCAAAAATTTTCAAACTCTCGGTTGAACTACCAACTGTAGCCAATGGAATATTGGCAGTTTAACTATGTTTTTAAGCCTCTTTTGTAATATTAGGGTATAACCATAATTTTGAGAAACAAAACCAATCTTTAACGATGTAAGCAATCTATTTTCTCTAAAATCAACACCAGGTAGATTACCTTTATGTTATAAAGTTTTGCTGCCACAAAACAAAGTGTAAAATTTAATGGAAAACTTGTAGCATTATATAACTCAGGCTGCTGGCGGATGCGCCGTGAGCATGGGGCATCCAAGTAACACTCAATAGCTGTAAACAATGGCAGCACTGCAGAATTTGAATGTACTGGCATGGGAACAGGCCAAGATCTAACTATGGCCCATAGTGGTATACTTATCGCCAAATCGAACGTTAGTATCAGGAGACTCAGAGCCATCATCTTGCAATCCAGCTTCATTCTCCACAATCTGCACCAGCCGAGTAGGGACCCAAATTGAATTGTCTTCACCTGTGGAATAAACACAAACACAGCTCCCCTTCTCGGCCATGGCTCGGGCCTATCTCTTCCCTGACCTTGGAGAAGGACCGCAGCCATCTGTAAATTAGCTGCCACTAGTCCTGAGTTAGTAAGGGTGTCTCCCAAACCGCATTTAACTGTGGCATTTTCAAAGATCATCTGTTCAATTAATGGCATTGCTTGCTCTAAGCTCGAGGGGCACTCCCTGTGTGCCCACTGGCGGGAGGCTGCTTCCCAGTGCAGACTGTCTCCCTCCTCTGGTGGTCTTTCACGCCACGCTCCCTTGCTCTCGGTCTGGCCAGGGCCCCGTCGCAGCACCTCTGTTCCCACAGGCCGAGCCAGCATGCACGGCAGGGGACCCTCGAGCCCGAGCGAGCCTTCAGCGCCGGCCGAGGGCGATGGGGCTGGGATGAGTGGCTCAAGGTCTTTCTTAGTCTTATCTCAGAATGGTTATTTTTTGCATAGGCGGCTGCCTCCTGTTCTTCTCCTAGTGTTAGGTCTTCTTCGGAGCTGCTAAGGTTTATGGCCTCAAGCTCCTTAATGGAGTGAAGGGGAGTCCTATTGACCTCCACTCTCTCTCCAGTAGCCGGTGGAGGGTCCTTAAGCTTAAAGAGCTCTGCAGTAGCCCTTGTTCCTTTTGAGTACTCTGTTTCTCCAGGCTCTTTGGCCTGATCTCCAGGCTCTTTGGCCTGATGCAGGCTAACAAGCTCTGGTTCTGGTATGCTAGAGTGGCCCTCTCCTGAAACCTCTTGACTTGCACTAATAGCTAAAAGCAAAAGCAACGCAAACAAGAGGTTAGCTAGTGGAGCAGCAGCGATGAGTGAAAGTCCGCTTGCAACGAACGCTTCCACCCCAGGCATATCTTCCAGAGACGTACCTCGATCCTGTAGTCTTTTAACCTGCCCCAAAACTTGGGGGTCTCTCCGTGGCACCTTGAAATTCCTGGGTTTCGATGCCAGATGTTCCGAGCCCCTCTGTGTCCCCTATGCCCGCGAAAAAGGACACATGAGGCAATGTTCGGGTGGTTACTACAACGAGGCTTTTACTTCTTGTATAAGCAGAAGCGGAAAGAGGGAAAGACAGGAAGAGGTGCTGCTTAAATACACCCTAGAGTGAAGTGTTCACTTCTGATTGGCTGTTCACTCATTACCCATAATACGCCTCAGGATTGGCAGTGACTTTTCAAAAGCTTTTTGCCTTTGCACCTGCGCAGTCAGTTGTTTACTTGTGGGAGGACAGGATGCCCGTGCCATCTTGGAATGGCGGATGTATCACCGCTAACCGTGGCTTCCTACAGACTTTAATCTCTGTAAGACATCAGTAGAAGTCTCTTTTTGTCTTTGTATAATCTTTGTGACTGACTTTTTTCTGATTCCTCTACCTTATCCAAGACCCTTAATGCTTTTAAATGCATTTTATAATAAATAGACTCATCAAATTATATCTGTTTTTATAAACTAGCATATTGACATTTACCTAACAATTGATCTTTCATGACATTAACACTTTTAGACTTATTATTATTTTTCATAATTGCAGCTTCTTCTCACCACCAAGTCAGACATTGTAATTGAAAAACAGCTTCCAGTACAGCTGCTGCTAAATCTTTCCAGTCTTGAAGCATAATCCTTTCTTGGGAAGCCCATGTATTAAACATCTATCTTACATAGGATGAGTGCATTTCATAAGTTACTATTGATTCTTTAAACTGTTTACAATCTTGTATTTTAATAGAATTCAAGACTGGTTGTTTATTTTGATTTTATGAATTTAAGCCATATTCTGACATTTGTTGCTAGGTAACTGGGAAACCTAATGGGGGTGGTTACTTTTTTTCAATTTCATTAAGAGATGGTGCTGTAGATTCAATAGGCTATCTTGATCCTCAAATTCATTAGATATCACACCACAACTAATCAATTTATATTGTTACTTCCTCTGTCTTTTGTTTCTCAAGGCTTTGCACTATCATAGATAATTTTTCTTGTTGTAGAGCTATATTTTCAAGCTTTTCTGAGAGGACATATTATGAAGAATGTAATTGAAAATACGGAAGCCTTTACTCTGGTAGTCACAGTTCCAATAAGTATTGCAATAGCTTTTCAAGTAGTGTTTCTATCCCCTTTAGTCAGACCTTTGCTTTCTAGGTCTTAAATGAAGTTTCTCATTAATTCAGGAAGATTCAAAATTATCTTTGGGGAAGGCTTACTGTGATTCACTGTCTTAAAGACTCCTGTGGCTCTGGAGTCTCTAAAGTCTCATAGGGCATCCAGTCAAACTGGAAGAATTGTTGCTTTCTCTGGAGATAATCCCAGGCAAATTTCTTCTCTGTAGCTTTTTGTCAGATGTCCTCTACTTTCTTCAATGTTGGTGGGATTTCTCTTTCTCCAATCAAATTGGGTGCCAGTTGAGATGATAGGAGAGTCAAACTCAAAATATACATGTAAATTGCTTGTGTAGAGCCTAGAGTAATTCTTTCTTCTAACTATTCCTACGCTTAGTCCAGGAGTTTCTTGCCTCTATAAGATCTAATCTTCTAAGCTTATCGATTCAATCTAGCTTCTCCTGGCTTCCAACTGAATTACTCTGCTAGGCCTAATACTAACTTTGGCAATAAGTTATAGTCTTCTGGCTCCTTCTCATTCTTGGCTCATTCTGTCTTTTCTTTTGTCTAGATTGTTCTTTCTGCAATTGTCTTGTAAAACTGTCCTGACAAATCTGCCATAAACAAACTCACCACCATTTCCTCTTACTGCTTTTAAATAGTTTCTCTTTACTGTGCTGTGATTTGGATGTATCCTATTCTTGACTCATTCTGTCGAATAATTTTCTGATTTGTCACTTTGTCTGTCACTCAATTAGATGTCACTTTCAAACATGACTGTTTTCTTCTACAACCTACCTTACCTTCATTGTTAGGGACTAAAAGTATGCACTAAGGAATGTCTGTGTTCCAGCTGGATCATATTGTAACCGAATGCATGTCTGCATTCTGGCCTGCTCATATTGATCCAGAAGGTCTTTGGATGTGATCTCTTGCCAGAGAAGCCATGTTGCCAGATTAAAATTCCTCTACATATTTTTCTGTTTTCCTTCAGAAAAGAGCAGGTCTCCAAAGGAAAATATCATCATAGCAAGGTACACTAAAACTAGACACATACCTCATATCAAGGCTGTAAGGCAACACAGAAGGAGGAAAAGGGACCCAAGAACAAACAAAAGAGCCAGAGAAAGTCTCACTTCCACTGTATTTAAGATACTCAAATTTTATTCATTAATATATGTAGGTGCTTATTGTAAGTAAATGAGGCAACTGTAAACAACTTAGGTACAAAAATCAATTTGAGAGGATTGTAACTGAACAAGATTCCAAATAAATCCACATTTCCTCTATGGTCTTTAGATAGAGACATTCATTATTTTAAAATATACATATGTAATTGTATTGTATGCTAGGCATGCTTGAAAATATAATAAAATAGCTATGTCTAATTAATATTTGCTAGTGAAGCCTTTAAAATGGTAAAAATAAAAACAAAAAGAATATTTTTAAACTATAAAATAATAAAGGAATAATGTAGTATGTTTAGGAATTTTAGAAATAAGCCCCATGAATATTGAGACTCTGACTGTAAATATGTTAAGTATGTACTGTACAGCCAAGATGTATTATTACCCTTATAAAACATAATTATGATTTATAAAAATGTAAATACTATGGAGAAAAACATGTAACCAGAAATAAATTCAGAAAGTAATCCTTATAAAGAACTTTGATCTTAGGAGACTTGAAAATTTGTTCAAAATCGATTTCAGGGAATAATGTTGGGAATAATGTTTTGTTAATGTCCAGAGAATAAATCTACCTCATAGGACTGAAGGTCTAGGCTGTGAGCTTTTATCCCCCAAAGAACCAATCCACATAAATATAAAGGAGAAGCAAAGCTTATGTTCCAAAGGAATGTGAAGTATTGCTTCCCAAAAAGAATCAGAGTCACAGAGGCAAATACATATTGATGCTAATACCTAGGAAGAAAAAAAGTAAAAGTATCATTTTGGAGGATTTCAAGGAAAATATTATTTTAAAAATAACTAGGATATAGACTATGTAATATGGACTCATCTTGATTAGTACTAGAGATACAAATAAAAAAACTGGATACTCACTTTGTTTTATTACATAGATCTGCAACTTATACATACCCCTCCACTGTTACCTAAACCCCACAGGTCAAACAGATTATCAGATATATGTGCTTATCAAGTTCCATGAAAGATCTTGGTGCCAATGCATAGATTAATATTTTTAAGATAGAAAATGTTAACATATTTAGCAAATAATTTTAAGCTAAAAACATTATTTATGGTGTTCTTCAATAACAGACGAAGCACCTTTAATAGGAAGAACATAAATTCTTGGCTTTAGGATTTAGCAGACTATACTACTTTTACAATCTAGTGGCTACATTTTTATCTTATCTCTAACCATCTATAATTTGTAGCTTTACTATTTTCTGATGCCCTTACATGGAAACATGCTTTTTAAGAATAATTACACACTCTTTTTAGAAGTAAGGCATCTAAAGTAGGTTTTCTAACATTCTGAGTGCTCCATTGGTACATGGGCTTCAGGTTCACAGTTTCATGCAATAACACCTTCATTCTGCTTTTAGGGACTTTGATTATTTCAACAACACTTGATGACTATCAGAAACTCTGATGCAAAGTTCTACGACCCAAATTTCCATCTTTCTTCTGAAGTCTCACAGGCCAGTCCTCCATTTTAGCATTTGAGACTCTCCAGTTTCCTCCAAAAATAGTCCAGTAATATCTGATTAGAGCAATAGTTCTCAACTTTGCTAAAGCTATGACCCTAAAACATGTCAGGTTGTGGTGACCCCCAACCATAAAATTATTTCTTTTTTACTTCTTAACTGTAATTTTGCTACTGTTATAAAACATAATATAATATCTGATATGCAGGATATCTGACAAGTGACCCTTAGAAGGGTCATTAAATCCAAGGATGAGAACCACTGGATTATTATATTCTATAACTTTTCTAGAACAAAGTTCTAAATTATGTTACATTACTTTGGTAAACCAATTCCAGAGGCCCCCAAACCACATGACCAAGTTTATCATTCTTATCAGCACTGTAGTAGCTAATTTTTCTGTTAGTATAATAAAATACTGTGTCAAAAATAACGTAAATAAGAAAAAATTTGTCTCACAGTCTAATGGTATAATAAATTACTCCAAGGAGTCATTGAAACAGTAGCTTGGGGTTGATGCTCACATTGTGTTTGCAGTCAAGAGTAGGACAATTGAGGAATTCTAGTAATCAACTTTATTTCACACTTGTATTCAGTCCTGGAGCTCAGCCCATTGAAATGTGCTGCATACAGTAAAATAGAGTCTTAACACTTATGGTAACTTAGTCTTGACAATCCTTCCAGTGTGTGCTTAGAAGCTCTTATCCTAGGTGATTCTATAGTCTGTCAAATTGTCTGGTGGCATTAGACATTATCTCATGCCACAAACTGGGTGTTACCCTGCCAACAATCATATTTGTCTATTATTTTATAATTTTATTATTTTAAAGTGCTCACCATGGATGGAATGCAGACAAAATAATCTGGCTATCTTCTAGCCTAGTTTTGGATAAATTTCTGGTTCTCTAAAGTACTCCATTAGCTATTCTTCTGCCACTACTATCTCTGTAAGGCTTCTGGACTTCCAAACTTCTAAAAGAATGGTTAATAATAATATTGGTTTCAGTATTTGGGGCTTCATAATCTCACACTTCAAAACTCTAACTCATTCTTTTGGCAAATTAGTTCCTAAGGTCTAAAATCCATAAGATCAGGACATTGCAGTAGCAATCCCACATCTCTGTATTAACTTTCTGTATTATTAACTTTTGATGATGATAAAGTTATTTACAAAAGAACCTGAAGGAATCAAAGGTTTACTTGGTTCACAGTTTAACAGCAGAGGCTATTATTTCAGGGAAGCAGGTGTGAACAGAGCCTGAGGCTGCTGGTTATATTGTATTATATTCAAAAAGAAACAGAAACTAAAGGATATGCTTTCTCATTTCCATTCTTTCTTTCAAAAAGGCCATGACCCAAACCATGAAATGGAGCTGCTCACATTCAGGGTGGCCCTTTCTACCTCACTTAACATAAAATAAAACCAATATAAATGATCACAATTGCCAATTCAAAAGTCCATTCATTTCAATTTGATTATAACCTGAATTAATAAAGCTAAATGTAGTATCTTTTACTACTCAGAGACTAGAAGAAAATCATTCAAATCACCAGTTCTACCATGAAATCATGATAATAATGTTAAATGCATAATGAAATGAATTTATTAAATTCCTTCATTTTATTTCATTTTTCTAAAAGTATATGAAGTGCTACTTTTCTCCCATTTTGTTAGTTCTTTGAAAATCTCATACGATCTACTTTGATCATATTCACCACATTTATGGATTTTCCTTAATACATCCACTTCCATATACACCCATTTGTGTCCTCTCTTTTTTAAAATCCATCGTATAGTTTGTACATGGGGTATACTAGAACATAGTCAAGCCAATAGGGGTTGCACCTTTCAAAACTAAATCTCTCTATCAATAGAGATCAATAGTTACTAATCTAGGGATAGGATCTTTTCCCACTTTCCAGCTCCATGCTGAAATTTTGCCTAATTTCATCTTACACAAGATATGTGCATGTTATTACAACCATTGTGGGCTCATATGACCAAGTGCCCTACTTTGTTTAGGAAATACAGATTCCTTAGTAATAGTTTACTATCCCTGGGTCTTAAAATCTTTCACTCCCCTATACTGCCATAAACTCAACATTTATGGAGAAAGGATATGATATAGATAATTCTATTTAGGGCTGAGCATTCTGAAGTCTGTTACTCTTTGCCCACTGACAAATTGTGAGTCCCTGTTAGTCACTCTCCACCATAAAATGTATCTTCTCTAATAAGAGTTGACAAATGCACTAAGTGAACATAGTGATAAGGTGTTAGGAGTTTGTCCAGTAGTGTGAATTATTAACTTATCAGCAAGGAAATGAGCTTTAACGTCTCAATGACCATTTTAAGTTGCTTATTTTCAATTTTCTAAAAATATTCCCTTACTTTTACATAAAAATTTAACAAAAATTCCAAAAAGCTAGATAATTTAAGTAGCCAAACTTTGATAACACATTTAGATGCTCTTATCATGTGATCTAAGAATTTGAACCACAGATCACTAGTCATTTTTCAAAATGAAATTTCTTGATTTGTCCACAAGCAAACAACCAAATTCCAAAAAAAAAAAAAAAAAAAAAATACTGTTCTTATGCCATGTTAGTAGTAGTTTTGATCCAATTATTTTAATTAATTTAGACATATAGTTTTATCTCTTTATTACAGACTTTGCTTGGTGAATTTGAATGAAATCTTCATGAATATGGACATCATGACTCATATGCATATTCATAGTGAAAGAAGACATTCAACTCAGAAATACTCAACACATAGTTTGGACATGCATTAGTATCATTCTTTATTTCTCTTCAGTTCTTTTAAAAATTTCTTCTAATCATTTAGCACAGAGAGACCTAAAGACTTATTATATATTTTTAAATTCACTTATTGATCATTAATATATAATAGTAACACTTTACAAGAGAATTGTAAAGGGAGCAGTTTAAGCATTCATTGAACTTTATACTCAAACTCTAAATATTGTGATACAATCTGAAATTAACTGAACTGTCTTTTCTCTGTTCTCCTTTGTTGTTTCAATTATGTTTGTTCCACACTAAGTTGAGGGTTTTTTAAAATTATTTTCATAGTTTTTGAATAGATTTAGAATAGTCATCATTTTAATTTTCATCCCAAGGTTTGATTATAACATGGGAGTTACAAACGCTCCTCTTCATTCTTCTTCAACAATTTAAATATTGAGCATTTAAAAATGAGGACACCTTTGTTGAATAAGAAAATATATAATCTATATACAGTAATCTATATAGCCCTTGAAAGCAAGTAAGAAGCAGCTTACACTAAAAATGATGTTGCTTCTATTATACTGTATCTCATCCTTTCCCAGATTAGAATACTTTCTTCACAGAAAGAAGAGATTTCCTGGGACCTACAGGTAGGTTCCTGGCTGATAGGAATCCCAGAAGTGGTTTCCTGAACATTCTAAAACAATTCTCAGGCGTGAGATTCTTCTCTAATCACATATGGGACATGGAGAAGAATGCTATAAATCAATCAGTAAGATTGAAGCAAAGATCCTTCTTCACAATGTCCCTTTCAAGGAACTTGGTAGTCCTATTGTATTTCTAACACACAATTAAATGCTATAGTCAACAGGATAGTCACACAGGGTGGACTGTCTGCTTTCTGAAGCCTGAGGCAAACAATCTGTCTTGAATTTCCAGTTGACTATTTTTCACACCGAACCTCAGGAACTATACTAAGGCAAGAAAAAATACAGCCTCAACAAAGCACAAATATTCAAAGAAAGCATTAAAATTATAGAAACAATATAATGAAATAAAAACTATAAAAATGACAATATCAACAAAAATAAGAATTAGATTTTTAAACAAATAACATTGTCAAATTTTGCTTACACTAAAAATTGTAAAGAAAAAATGAAGTAAAATCATGAATGTAAGTGGATCCATTAACTTATGAATATAAAAGATAAGTAAGACACTGCATTGAAGAAATTCATGAAAACCTTTGAAGAACCAAGAATAAGCTAATTCCATATATGTATTTAATATAACACGTGTGAATTGTATAGACTCTAAAACAATCAAGACAGACCAATAATTAATATATGTACTGAATCACTAATTTAATAACTTCCATATACTCCTCAAAGTAAAATCCACAGGATGCCACATTTTACCACAATTTTAAGTAGCTAATAGTCATCTTTCTCAGTTCTTAAAAGCATCTAGAAGCCAGCATCAAATTCATATCAACTCCAGACAAATGTTTATAACAAAAGTAAATTAATGGTCAATATTCTTGGATAAGTTGAGTAAATAAATTCTTAGCAGAGTATTAACAATTCATCAAAAGGATTATTTAATGCAATGAAATGATATTCATCTCTAGAGTACAAGGAAATATCATTGTAGACTAATTAGTTACTGTTGCAATGTGTTAACAGAATGATCAACAAATTAGATATAGAAAAAATTTTGAACAATTCAATACCTTTCAATTATAAAAATATCTAGTAAACTAGATATTTGTATTTTAGGACAATAGAGGTCACATAAATGAGAAAATGAACAAGCAGAAAACTACCATAAGTTTTATTTAGTAGTTAGAAAAAATGATTTTCTTTAACTACTTAGAATCAAACAAAGTTGCTCATATTAACTTCTTATGTTAAAAACAGTTGCAGAAGTTTAAGGCAAAGTAGTTAGGAGACAAAATTAAAACATTATAAAAAGGAAAGTAGTACAACTTATTTGTTTGAGAAAAGACACCATTATTTAATTCAGTGGTAAATAGCCAGTGCTCAAAAACACATATAAAAAGTGGCATTAAAAAGACTGAGCAAGACACTTTCAGTCTGCACCTGTACCTGGAGTAGCCCTAAGGCTTCAGCTCTGTACCCAGCCCCCCAAAACCCAGAGAAAGCTGGACTCCCAGGAGTTCTAACACACCCAGGAAAGTAGGTGAGTAAGTGGCAATCTCCCCTCTTGCCCACAAAACATGGAGTAATTTGGGACCCACTGGGACCCAGAAACTCCCTCAAGGCCAGTGGCACAGGACCTTTCCAGTCTGCATCTGGAGCAGTCCTAAGGTTTCAGCTCTGCACCTAACCCAGTAAAACCATAGGAAGCTGGACTCCCAGTAGTTCTAACACATAGAAACATAGGATAATAGGATCACAGGATCTCAGGAGCTTGGGCACACAAGGATTTCAGGAGCACAGAAGCAGCCTGACTCCCAGGAGCTATCACAACCAGGGTCTCAGGATCACAGGATCACAGGATCACAGAGACAGCTGGACTCTTAGGAGTTCTGACCCAAGCAAGATAACAGGACAGACAGGCTCCAGTCAGAGATAGTGAGTGAAGGTAGCACTAGAAATAACCAGATGGCAAAAGGCAAGCACAAGAACATAAGTAACAGAAGCCAAGGTTACATAGCATAAAGTAGAGCCCAGTTCTCCCACGATATCAAGCCCAAGATACCTCATCAAACTGGAAAAGAAAGATTCTGATTTAAAACCACTTCTCATGGTGATGATAGAAGACTTTAAGAAGGATATAAATAACTCCCTCAAAGAAATACAGGAGAACACATGTAAACAGGTCGAAACTCTTAAAAAGGAAACACAAAAATTTGTTAAAGAATAATGAGAAAACACAACCAAACAGGTGAACTAATTGAACAAAACAATTCAGGACATAAAAATGGAAGTAGAAACAATAAAGAAATCACAACAGGAAACTACCCTGGAAATAGAAAACTTAGGAAAGAGATCAGGAGTCGTAGATGCAAGCATCCCCAACAGAATACAAGAGATAGAAGAGAAAATCTCAGGTGCAGAAGATACCATAGAAAACATTGAAAAGACTGTCAAAAAATGCAAAATGAAAAAAAAAATCTAACTCAAAACATCCAGGAAATCCAGGACACAATGAGAAGACCAAACCTAAGGATAATAGGTATATAAGAAAGCAAAGATTCCCAACTTAAAGGGCCAGTAAAAATCTTCAACAAAATTATAGAAGAAAATGTCCCTAACCTAAAGAAAAACATGCCTATGAACATAAAAGAAGCCTACAGAACTCCAAATAGACTAGATCAGAAAGGAAACTACACCCATCACATAATAACCAAAACACCAGCTGCACAAAACAAAGAAAGACTATTAAAAGCAGTAAGGTAAAATGGTCAAGTAACTTATAAAGGCAGACCTATCAGAATTACACCAGACTTCTCACCAGAGACTATAAAAGCCAGAAGATCCTGGACAGATATCATATAGACCCTAAGAGAATAAAAATGCCAGCCCAGGCTATTAATCCCAGCAAAACTCTCAATCACTATACATGGAGAAACCAAGATCTTCCATGACAAAACCAAATTTATACAATATCTTGCATAGAATTCAGTCCTACAAAGGATAATAGAGAGAAACCAAGGAGGTTTCAACATAAGGAGAAAAATTATACCCTAGAAAAAGCAAAAAAGTAATCTTCTTCCAACAAACACCAAAGAAGATAGCCACACAAACATAATTCCACCTCCAATACCAAAAATAACAACAAGCAACAATCACTTTTCCTTAATATATCTTAATATCTGTGGACACAATTCCCCAATATAAAAGACATAGACTAACAGCCTGGATACTTAAACGGGACTCAACATTTTGCTGCATATAGGAAACACACCTCAGTGACAATGACAGACACTACCTCAGAGTAAAGGGCTGGAAAACAATTTTCCAAGCATATGGTCCCAAGAAACAAGCTTTAGTAGCCATTCTAATATCAAATAAAGTGGACTTTCAACCAAAAGTTATCAAAAAATGAAAAGAATAAACACTTCATACTCATAAAAGGAAGAATCAACCAAGATAAAATCTCAATTCTGAACATCTATGCACCAAATGCAAGGGCACCTACATTTATAAAACAAACTTTACTGAAGCTCAAAGCACACATTGCACCTCACACAATAATAGTGGGAGACTTCAACACCCCACTCTCAGCAATGGATAGATCATGGACACAGAAACTATACAGAGGCACAGTAAAATGAAGAGAAGTTATAAACCAAATGAATTTAGCAGATATTTAGAGAACATTACATCCTAAGACAAAAGAATATACCTTTTTCTCAGCACCTCATGGTACCTTCTCTAAAATTAACCATGTAATTGGTCACAAAACAGGGCTCAACAGATACAAGAAAATTAAAATAATCCTATGCATTTTATCAGATCACCATGGACTAACACTGGTCTTCAATAATAATTAAATCAATGGAACACCCACATACACATGGAAACTGAACATCATTCTAATCAATGATAACTTGGTCAGGGAAGAAATAAAGAAATTAAAGACTTTTTTAGAATTTAATAAATATGAGGACACATTATACAAAAACTTGTGGGACACAATAAAAAGGAGTGCTAAGAGAAAATATCTTAGATCTAAGTGCCTACAAAAAGAAACTGGAGAAAGAATACACAAACAACTTGACAGCACACCTGAAAGCTCTAGAACAAAAAGAAACAAATATACCCAAGAGGAGTAGAAGGCAGGAAATAATCAAACTCAGGGCAGAAATCAACCAAGTAGAAACCAAAAGAACTATACAAAGCATCAACAAATACAGGAGCTGGTTCTTTGAGAAAACCAACAAGAGAGATAAACCCTTAGCCAGAATAAACAGAGGTCACAGAGACAGTATCCAAATTAATAAAATCAGAACTGAAAAGAAAGATATAACAGAAACTGAGGAAATGTAAAAATTATCAGATTCTACTACAAAAGCCTATACTCAACAAAACTGGAAAATCTGGATGAAATGGACAATTTTCTAGACAGGTACCAGACACCAAAGTTTAAATCAGGATCATATACACCATCTAAATAGTCCTATAATCCCTAAAGAAATAGCAGCAGTCATTTAAAGTCTTCCTACCAAAAGAAAAAGCCCAGGACCAGATGTTTTAGTGCAGAATTCTAACAGGCCTTCCAAGAAGACACAACACCAATTCTGTATAAACTATTCTACAGAATAGAAACAGAAGGAACACTACCCCATTAGTTCTATGAAGCCACAATCACGCTCATACCTAAACCACACAAAAACCCAACAATGAAAGAGAACTTCAGACCAATCTCACTTATAAATATAGATGCAAAAATACTCAATAAAATGTTTGCAAACCAAATCCAAGAACATATCAAAATAATCATCCACCATGATCAAGTGGGGTTTATTGCAGGAATGCAGGGATGGTTCAATATATGGAAATCCATCAATGTAATCCACTATATAAACAAACTCAAAGAAAAAAACCCACATGATCATCTCACTAGATGCTGAGAAAGCATTTGACAAAAGTCAACACCCCTTCATGATAAGCGTCTTGGAAAGACCAGGAATCCAAGGCCCATACCTAAACATAGTAAAATAAATATACAGCAAACCAGTAGTCAACATCAAACTAAATGGAGAGATATTGAAGCAATCACACTAAAATCAGGGATAAGGCAAGGCTGCCCACTCTCCCTCTATTCAATATAGTACTCAAAGTCCTAGCCAGAGCAATTAGACAACAAAAAGGAGATCAAAGGGATAAAAATTAGAAAGGAAAAAGTCAAAATATCACTATTTGCAATGATATGATAGTATACTTAAGTGACCCCAAAACTTCCACCAGAGAACTCCCAACCCTGATAAACAAATTCAGCAAAGTGGCTGGATATAAAATTAACTCAAAAAAAAAAAAAAAAAAAAAAAAAAAAAACAGTAGTCTTCCTCTACTTAAAGGATAAGCAGGCTGAGAAAAAAATTAGGGAAACAACAGCCTTCACAATAGTCACAAATAATATAAAATACCTTCAGTGTTAATCTTACCAAGCAAGTGACAGATCTGTATGACAAGAACTTCTAGTCTCTGAAGAAAGAAATCAAAAAAGATCTCAGAAGAAACATCTCTCATGCTCATGGATTGGCAGGATTAATATAGTAAAAATGGTCATCTTGCCAAATCTACAGATTTAATGCAATCTTCATCAAAGTTCCAACTCAATTCTTCACAAAGATAGAAAGAGCAATTCTCAAATTCATTTGGAATAACAAAAAACCCAGGATAGCAAAAACTATTCTGAACAAACAAACAAACAAAAAAGAGTATCTGGGAGAATCACCATTTCTGACCTCAATCTGTACTACAGAGCAGTAGTGATAAAAACTGCTTGACATTGGTACAGAGATAGGCAAGATCAATGGAAGAGAATTGAAGACCCAGAAATGAACCCACATACCTATAGTTACTTGATCTTTGGCAAAGGAGCTAAAACTATTTAGTGAGAAAAAGACAGGTGGTGCTGGTTGAACTGGAGGTCAGCTTGTGGGAAAATGCAAATCGATCCATTCTTATATACTTGTACAAAACTCAAGTCCAAGTGGATCAGTGGCCTTCATATAAAACTGGACACACTGAAACTAATAGAAGAGAAAGTGGGGAAGAGCTTCAAACACATGGGCACAGGGGAAAAGTTTCTGAATAGGATACCAATGGCTTATGCTCTAAGATCAAGAATTGACAAATGGGACCTCATAAAATTGCAAAGTTTCTGTAAGGCAAGGGATACTGTCAATAGACCAAAATGGCCACCAACAGATTGGGAAAAGATCTTTAACAATCCTACACCTGATAGAAGGCTAATATCCAAAATTTACAAAGAACTCAAGAAATTAGACTCCAGAGAATCAAATAACCCCATTAAAATGGGGTACAGAGCTCAATAAAGAATTTTCAACTGAGGAACATCGAATGGCCATGAAGCACCTAAAGAAATGTTTAATATCTTTATTCATCAGGGAAATGCAAATCAAAACAACCTTGAGATTCCACCTCACACCAGTCAGACTGGCTAAGATTAAAAACTGAGATGACAGCAGATGTTGGCGAGGATGTGGAGAAAGAGGAAAACTCCTCCATTGTTAGTGGGATTAGTGGGATTGTAAGTTGGTACAACCACTCTGGAAATTAGTCTGACCGTTCCTCAGAAAATTGGACATAATAATTCCTGTGGATACAGGGATACCACTCCTGGGCATATACCCAAAAGATTCTCCAACATATAACAAGGACACATGCTCCACTATGTTCATAGCAGCCTGATTTATAATAGCCAGAAGCTGGAAAGAACCCAGATGTCCTTCAACAGATGAATGGATACAGAAAATGTGGTACATTTACACAATGGAGTATTACTCAGCTATTAAAACAATGACTCGATGAAATTCTTAGGCAAATGGATAGAACTAGAAAATATTATTCTGAGTGAGGTAACCCAATCACAAAAGAACACATGCCGGGTGGTGGTGGCAGCACTTGGGAGGCAGAGGCAGGCGGATTTCTGAGTTCGAGGCCAGCCTGGTCTACAGAGTGAGTTCCAGGACAGCCAGGACTACACAGAGAAACCCTGTCTCGAAACAACAACAACAACAACAACAACAACAACAACAACAACAACAAAAAAGAACACATATGGTATGCACTCACTGATAAGTGTATATTAGCCCCAAATCTCACAATACCCAAGACATAACTCACAGACCACATAAAGCCCAAGAAAAAGAAAGACCAAAGTACCAAAGTATGGGTGCTTCAGTCCCTCTTAGAAAGAGTAATTAAATAAATACTCACAGGAGCAAAAATGAGACAATGTGTGGGGCAGAAACTGGAGAAGAGACCTTCCAGTGACTGCCCCAGCTGGAGATCCCTCCCAGATGCAATCACCATATGAAAACACTGTTGTGGATATTTGGAATTGCATGCTGTCAGGAGCCTGATAATACCTGTCTCCTGAGAGGCACTGCCAGAGCCTGACATATACAGAGGTGGATGCTCACAGCTAACTATCAAACAGATCACAGGGTCACCATTGGAGGAGTTTAGAGAAGACTGAAAGTCTTTAAGGGGCTTGTGGCCCCATGGGGAGAGCAACAATACCAACCAACCAGAGCTCCCTGGGTCTAAACAGCTAGCCTGGGAATATATGAGACCCATGTCTCTAGCTGTTTTTATTTAGAGGAGGATGGACTTGTTGGGCATCAGTGGGAGAGGAGGGCCTTGGTCCCTTGAAGGCTGAATGCCCCAGAGAGGGGAAATTCAAGGGCAGGGAGGTGGGAGTGGGTGGATGGTTGGGGACACACCCTCACAGAAATAGGAGGAGGAAAGATGGGTTAAGGGGTTTGGGAGGTGATAGGAAAGGGGATAACATCTAAAATGTAGATAAATAAAATAGCCAATTATTCAGACTCAATCATGGACTGCTCTAGAAATCAATCCAATATTTCTTCATTTGGAACTCTAGTTCTGGACATTTTCAGAGACATAATGGAAACTAGCTACTGTTCTCTATGATGTTATGATAGCAAGAGATAATGTTGTGCAGGATCTGGATCTCAAACAGGTGTTTGCACATGTGTTAAGGCTCTTTAATTGTCAAGGTAAAAATACTTTTGTTTCTACTACAGTAATTAATGTAATTTGTATTGAATGTATACCTTCTGTGTTTGTGTTTTAAAATCCAGCATGTCAGTTATGGAGGTCTATCAATCAGCTTTTGTTTTAGTGCCCTGAATATCACAGAACTTTAGCATTCTAAAAATAGCTTGCAAGTATTGGAAGAAATGATACAGCCTTTAAGCAGAAACAAGAGGGTAGTGGGCTTGATTATTGCTAGTATAACAGCTTTAATTACATTAATTGCTAGCACCACTGCTTCTGCAATTGCTGTGACACAAAAAGTTGAGACAGCTTTTTTTGTTAATCATTTAGCAAAAAAATGTTACTAATGTGTTTAATATACAAGAGGATTTAAATAGGCAGTTGGAAAAACTGATTGATGCTCTTTATCCTATTCAAATTACTGGAAAAGGGTTCAGATTTTAGGGTAAGGAGCCATTTTGAGCATCATGCCAAATACCATTGGATTCATGTTAGTTCTACAATTTACAGTGGTAGTCATTATAATTAGAAAGAAGTTTAATAACACTTGCAGTGTATTTTGTATAATTTTCTGAAAGCTTTAACAATACATAGGGAGCTTATGAAATTCAAGAATGCTGTTCTGGTGAGCATTGATGCAGAGGATACTGTAGATAAAATTACCCATGGCCTGAGGTCAGTATTGGTATTTTGGTCAAGCTTCAAAAATGGCATATATAGCTTGATCATAATAGCTCTTTTTATCCTGGGAATACTTTTATTCCTGCTCATTGTGTTAAAGCTTTTCTTCAGCAACATCAACATGTTGGCAGCCAAAGTACATGGCTTGAACCTGAAAATGGACCCCCAGGCAGAGTTATTGAATTAACAGTCTGGCAAGCCAAGAAAGGGTAAGATTCTGCACAGAGCCTTAACAACCTAAGGCAGAAGTGCATTGCTTTTGATAATGCATATTCCATGATGGGTAAGGAAGATATTTTTCTCAGAATGACCTAAGACAGGCTCAGTCTTGTTAATAAAATAAAAAAAGGGAAGAGGAGGAGAGCCTTTGGAGCTGCTTGACAAGAATCTGACATGGGTCAAGGACAGGGAAGTGGGCTTCTTGGCAGGAATATGACATTAGCCAAGGACAAGGAAGTAGGCTTCAGGCAGGAATGGGACATTAGGCTAGAACAAAGGAGTAATCTTGGTAGAAATCTAACTCTTAGGCTAGAACAAAGAAGAAATTTCAGGCAGGGATCTAAATTTTAGGTTAGAACAAGGAAGTAGGCTTCAGACACAAAAATACCTTGGGCTAGGACAGGGAAGTAGGCTCAGATACTTTGGTCATCCTGATAAGCCCTTAGAAACAGTGATCACAGGAGTGTTCACATAATTGGGTTTAATGCCTTGCTTTTTCTTTGACTATCTGTGTTTATTGTATTGCTTGTTCCTTGACTATTTGCATCTATTTTATTGTTAGTTCCTCAACCTAGAACTGACCTTAATACATGCATGTAATCAAAATGGTATAAAAGCAAAAAGGAGGAGGGAGGACTGGATAGGGGGTTCTAGGGAGGGGAAATTGGGAAAGGGGATGACATCTGTATTGTAAATAATTAAAATATCCAATAAAATATTAAAAGAACAGACAAAAAACAAAAATAATCAAAAACAAACAAAAAAGACTAAGCAGGTCATATCTAGGAATTGTTATGAATATGCATTTATGCATGTAAAAATAATTAATAATTCTATAAATTTAAAATGAAATAAGTGGTGATAAATGGGATGTTTGAAGAGAGGAAAAAAAAGGAAAATATTTAATTATATTATAATCTCAAAAATAAAACAAATCATTAAATGTTTAAGCTATATATAGAAAAATCTAAACACACAATTAGAAGTTAGAGTTAATAAATGAAGAGGTTGAATTTACAGAATGCAAATCAACCTACCAATCAGCTACATTTCTATGCATTAAATATAAACATAGAAAAGATTAGAAAAGTTGCTGGTATAATTTATGCAGAATAAATAGCATAATTAGAGATCAGTTTAAACAAAGAGGTCTTGTTTACTTTTGTACAAAATGCTAGTAAAGAAGAAAAAGGGAAGATAAATCAATCGAAGCTCTCCTGTGTCTATCCATTATGACAAGTGTCTTAAAATTCCCATAGTGTGAAAAGCAATCCATAAATAAAGTACAATCTTTAACAAGTTGCTAATGATATGTTTAAATTCCTAAAATTTGTATGGATATACATGCCAAATTAAAATATTCAAATTATATTTAATGCTAAATATAATTATTAGAAAATAATGGAAAAATAAACTTGAGGAATGGATCTACAAAGAAAGTGAGTCCTCAGGGAGAAGACTTTCAGGTAATATCCAGTTCACATTCCTTGAACCCTGTGTCTGAAGTCCATGTTGTCTAAATTTACCTTGGAGGCAACCTAAGGTAAGAGGAGTAACCTTTATTGTTTGAGGAGTCTCTTTGATTATCTGACCAACAATTCAAAGGGGATTTCTCATGCCATATACTGGGATTTTTATTAGATAGTCTATGGCTCTATGGTAGAACATTAGTCGGTCTTTCATGAGCATTTAATGACATGGATTGAAAACTATATAGGTATATGTACACACAGATACATATGTATTATGAAATTTGGAGTCAATAAAATATGGTATGATTTCTTATGGCTTTATCAAACATCTTTCATGTTTTTCCCCTTCTCCCTTCCTTTCCTTGTACATTGAATTCCCTCTCACTTTCCATCAAAGCCTCTGACTCAGGTTTTCCTCATCCCCCCTTCAAATCACCTATAAGGAGTATCTCACCCCTGCCATGTTACCATTTGCTTGTGTGGTTTCTGTGACAGGCTCCAGAACATCTACTCACATCTCAAAAATTGGCTGTAAGAGCCACATATGAGAATGTGTGGTACTAGTCCTGGGTCTGGGTTATCTCACTCAATGTAGCATTTTTTGTTTCTGTCCATTTACCTAAAATTTCCATGATTTAATTAGTCTTGTAGCTGAATAGTGTTCAGTAGTGTGTGAGTACTAAATTTATACTATATATCCCTTGAACAGATCATTTATATCCTTGTGTAATTTCTTACTGATAAAAGAGTGTTATTTAATATTTGTAATGGTAAAGCATCACTATGCATTTCCTATTTCCAATTTATGTTGTCTAATTTGTATTCTAAGACAAAAAGGGCTCCTTTTTATTTCAAAATTTAGTTTAAAGATTACCTTAAAGTCAGGTAATGAAACAAAACATTTCATCAAGAGGACATTAGATTCATTTCTGAAAATATTAAATATTTTTGTTTGAAATTGAAATATGATTACATAATTTCCTCCCTCCAGTTTCTACCAAGCCCCACTTGCTTTCTCTCAAATTTATGGCTTCCCTGTCTTAAATTATTGCTTATAAATACATTTTTTACTCTTGTCTTGGACATTTATGAACACATACTCGAGTGAATTTTACAATATGTTTACATAATTATACTCCAATTATAATGATAGTAGAATTCAATTAATTACTATAGTCAACATAAAAATAAAACCCAGTGCCACCTAAAACCATGTTGGTATCCAGGACATACTGTCCCCAAGAGCCATGTCCTAGGTCTTCCCACATCAAGGGTCTATATTGATGTCCATGTCTCATGGTACCACAGAAGGCCATGCAAATGCCCATGGTCTGAGATGTTGCCTGAAGCCCTGTTGATATCCATGGGCCATGTCTGAGTACCCATCACTGCCACCTGAGGCCGTGGTGATGTCCTTGGTCCAGGATGCTTCTAAGGGCCTTGTCTTATTCTGTGTTCCCTTGCAGCCAGTGCCATGTTCATGCTCTGTGCTGTCACCAGAAAATATTTATAGACCCATGATCCATAACCCCACTGACTGGAAAGAGAAAAGAAGCTATTTGTGTAGTGGTATTGATTAGTGCAGATGCATATTTGAGAAAGAGGGACATAGAAGCCTTCTGCAACAACACTAACACCATCCCAACTCCCAACCTCCAAAAAAGTAGCAGCCAAAACCAGAAGGCATGGAATAGAATGCTTAAAAAGTGTAATAAGGATGTTCAAGTGAGTTCTCCACAATTGATGGCTTCTGGCAGGTCTGTGGGAGGAGAATAACTCAGTTCTATTTAAGGGACAGGCCAATAAGAGTTTGAACATGCTCCAGTGAGTATATATATAATACAGATTGGGCTTGTTTTTCTCTTTTTCTATGATTATTATGATTATTATGATTATTATGATTATGATTATTATTATTATTATTATTATTATTAATTTTATTGTTATTGTTTTATTTTGGGAGGAATATAGGTTATTAGTATGAGGACACACATGGAAGAATGGGGAAATGTGTATGACCAGGGCAAGTGATATGAAATTGTCAAAAAATCAATAAAAATATTATGTTGAAAAACATAAAGCTCGAAATAACACTCATATAGGTTAGTAATAACCATTTAGATAATATAAAAAATATTTAGAATAAGGGATGATACTACTCTTTTAAAATCTGAACCAACCAAGCACAAAATATAATGAAGTAAAATATGAATAAATGTGTAAAAAGGATTGTAATGAATTCTGAATAGAAAGTTACATCACTGTGTCACATTAATTTCTAGCAAACACATGATGAAATTATATCAAAACTTCCACTATTATTGTAGATTCTTTTTAAACATTGCATTGAATGAATTAATTTAATTACCAATATATTTCAAGGTAAATTACAACCTGACATGATGTTGCTTAGATTTCGAACGAGACATGAATGAGCTTAATCCATTGTCATATCTCCTTTGGCCAGCACTATGAGGAAAGCTTTTAATGAAGAAAAAGACATTCTGAGGCCAATTTTCCAAAGAAACATAAGACATTTTCTAGGCTTTACAGGTGATGACAATGTAATTTTTTTCTTTGAATGAAATAGAAAATAGTTACTGAAATGCTGTTTGCAGATGACTCTGGTTACCAAATCCTAGGCAAAAGCTTATTTGAGAGAAAAAGTAGTTTAAGAAGAATAAATCATGTAGGTGCAATGTTCCAGAGAGACACTCAAGCAAAGAAGAAAAATCAGTAGACTCTAGAACATCAGTGTCAAAATAAGATGCATCCAATGCCTAGAGAGAGCATAGTTATTTTCTCTAAATATCAACAAATCTTCACATCTTTAAGCATCAGGCAATTCTAAAACTAAATGTTTTTGTTATTTTGTATTGTAGTCACAAAAGAGGCCTTTGTAAGAAAGAAACCATTGACTAAAGTCGAGAGTGATGGGGTGTCAGACTTCTATACAAAAGTACTCAAATATATTAAAACTGCAATTTAATGGATAGTAATAACACTGTGTTTTTAAGCGTTCTCCACACACTCTTCTGGGATCTAAATCAATTGTATTTATTAATTTTGTAAGACTTCTTATTGTGTCAAATTGCTCATCATATCTTTTTATACCAAAGACAGAATGCCAAGTCACTTAGGTGGGGTTATCTGTCTGCTATCTGAGACAAAGGATGAAAGATACAACAAAACACACAAAATCACATTTATTAGCCAGTGACTTGAACCTTGGAAGGAGTCAAACCCTTTCATATTTCTAAAGTCTCCAGGCAATCTTCCTGTCACTTAAACTTCTTTGAGCCTGAAAGCACTGTCCTAAAGGGAGACAGCTCTATAATCCCATGATTATACTGTAAAAGAACTATTTCTTCCTGAAATTCCAAGCCATATAATTTCAAAGAAATGCATACATGTTGACTGAATTGCTATTGTGTGGGTACTGAGCTTACTCTTACAGAATATTGTTAAATCCTTTAAGCCCATCTTTAAGTACCACAGAGGAGATGCTGAAGAGCAAGAAATGGGATGTGAGCAAACGTGTGAATGGCTTTTATATCTTTGTTCTCCAAAATTCATATGTTACTTTATCCTTATCCAATGGCAACTCAATTTTGATATCATTTCAAAAGAAGATTGAAATTTATTCTCCACCAAAGCAAATTTAAATGAGCCCAACGAACACTGTCTCCTAAACTCTCTTCTGTTTGTAGTTTCAGCATTCTGCCCACTTGCAGCACAAGAAGTTAAATCTATCACTGTGTCGTCTGTTTTATTGCATAGTTAAATGATCCCAAGTAGCTTACCCTGCTTAGTCATGGTTCTCCTTGCAAATAAATATCAGCTGAGAAATGTGCAAAGTACAAAACTCTGTTCTTAGAAAATGGGTGGCAGCTAATTAATATAATATCTTAAAGATATTATATTTCTGTTACCAATTCATAAAAAGCATTTTTGTAGGCAACCACTACATTTAATATGTAATAATCAAATAACATTTCAAAAACAAAGACCACTTGTAAGAATGTCTATTTTTCTAACCAGTGATAGCAGAATAGGGTTCCATAGCAGTGTAGAACTGTTATTAAAGAGATGCACTGCTCAATTTGTGTCTATTCCAGTGACTTTCTAAATTGTTCAGCTGAAGAGTTGCACTTATCAATATAAGAGAAATCAGTCCAAGGGATTTTATCTGCTCTTTGTCTGAACTTTGAAAACCAAAATTTTAAAATAGAGGTTCTAATGAATCAGACTAAGGAAATCTTACCTTATTTTTAAAGTTTCTACTGATTCCTTTAGCATGGTGACATTGATGAGTATTTCATAAAGTTTCAGAACATTAAAGTGACATGAGAAGTTAGAGATAGTTTGAATCAACAACCTGTTGATGGTGATTATTATGCTGGCACAGTGGATCAAATCTAGAGGCACCAATATGTTGAACAAATGGTTTACTATCTATCGGCTATGTCCCCAATCCAATACCCTTATTATTAGAAAGGAGAAACTAGACATCAGCCTGGTAAGGTTAGGTCAGAGAATAGGTATTGAAGACCCCCATACTCGGGAGACCCTTCCTCAAGTCTCAGGAAAACACGACCACCCAAAGATCACAAGAAACCATACCTGGATGCAATCAGCAGAGGTTTATTAGGGAAGAGAGCTGGCAGCCAGCGGTCTGACTACATACTCGCACAGGAGTAGAGTTCGACCACGCTCGCCAGTCTGAGGAGGGTTTTAAAGGGAAAAACCACAAACCAGGGGACTGGGAAGGAGGTGAAGGGTTGCCAAGGATACAAACCATAAAAATAGTGGAACATTTCAGAGGTACTCACCCTAAATGATTAGAGTCATGTGAAAATCACTCTGCACACTCATTCCTCTCAAAAATGTAGTTCTACCATGTCATTATCAACTACTTCAGGTTAACTATTTTCACTTCTTCCGGCTATAGCCCCACCTAGATGGCTTGCATCTTTCTCTGTGGTCAGGAATGTGTCTTCCTGCCTTTTGGGCTTTTCCCACCCACAGGTGAGGTCTACTCCCTGAGGCTTGAGGAATGTAATCCAGTAAATGTCCTCTGATTCAGGGATAAAGTCCTCCACCTGGAATGTGTCCTAAGGCAGTGAAGGCCTGAAATCTTATTTTCAGTTCTGCATTCTGGAACATGCACTTTTTCTGCCCAGGTCTAAGGGCAAAGAAAAATCTACATATTTCATAAAATGGTCTTTATAATTTTTCACTCTATAGTATCATGGCTCCCTATAGGCCAGGGAAATTCTGAGTATTTACCAATGCTTTTTCAAACTTTTTTAAAATTTTTTTTAATTTATTGTATGTGAGTACTAAGTGCACTGTCATTTTCTTCAGACACACCAGAAGAGGGCGTCGGATGCAGTTACAGGTGGTTGTGAGCCACCATGTGGTTGCTGGGGACTGAACTCATGGCCTCTGAAAGAACAGTTAGTGCTCTTAACCACTGAGCTGTCTCTCTAGCCCTGCTTTTTAAATATTAAATAAAGGTATGAATAGAAAATTATATAATAAAATGTTATTTTGTCAGTATGATGAAATGTAAGTCATTGTCTGCCAAGCATTCAGCTTTAAATGTAAACAGAAGTACTTGAAGCCTTAGCTCCAGAATTTCCTACTAGAAATTTTCTTCTCATACATTTAATCTGCTTCTCTACTTCCGTCTCTCATTTCTTCTTCTCTTCCTTTTAATGTTTTTTGTGGAAATAGAGTATCATTTTCAAGAAAATATTGTTTAATTCAGGAAAGACAACTTTGTGTATAAAGATCGATGACAATGGATGAAAACTAGAGACCCTAGCATGAAAATTTCTCCAATTTTTTTTCACATTTTTACTTGACTATAATTTTTTAGAGACTATCGTAGACAGTAAATCACTCACATGCATATACAACCTTGATTCCAGATGTCAGATGGAGAAAAAGTAAACTCTAATTCAATTTGAATTTTAGGTATACAACAATTATTTAATCATATTTTTAGTATTTAAGTATACTATAAATATAGACATATATAAATGCATATGTATATTCTTAAAATTAATATTTTTAAAAGTAGATTTTTATTTATTTGAAAATTTCACATAATGTGTTTTGTTTTTTGCTTTTTATATCTAGTGCACCATGTTTATTTTTATGTATCATAACTGCTTTATTTTATAATATCTGATTTTTAAAATTAATTAATTAATTAACCTTACATCCTGACCACAGTTTCCCATTTCTTCTCTTCTCCCAGTGCCTCAATCTCCATCTTCTCATCTCTCATCCACTCCTTCTCCCTTTTCTTTAGAAAAAGGGAGGCTTCCCTTGAGATTAATCAGCCTTAATAAGACTAGGCTCATCTTCTCATATTGAGACTTGAGGAGGCAGCCCAGTAGGGAAGAAAGGCCCCAAAGGCAGGCAACACAGTCAAAGACAGCCCCTGCTCTCACTATTAGTGGTTTCCCATGAAGATCAAGGTGTATAACTGCTATAAATTTGTAGAGGGTTTTGCTCAGTCCAATGCATGCTCCCTGGTTGGTGGTTCAGTCTCTGTGAGCACTATTAGTTGATTCTGTCTGTTTTCTTGTGGTATAATTAATCCCATTGTCTCCTACAATCTCTCTTCCCCCTATTACACAAGATTTCTCAACCTCCAACAATTGATATTTTATTTTTTAAGCACTTCAAACAATGTATTTTGATCATTTCTTTTGCCCCCTGAACGCTTCCATCATATGCCCCAATATACCCACCCAACATTATGTTATTTTTCTCTCAAAAGAGAGAAAGTAAAGTAGTCAAACAAAAAGCACACACATGAACACACGAGGCACAAGTACATGTACATACACACACAGATACACACATGCAAAACATGCACACACAGACATGAACATCCATGCTCATACAAACACATACACACACATACATGCACAGACAATGCACATACAAACAAATGTGGAAATAGACATACACACAACAACAACTAACTTTCCTTTTTGTAGTAGCTAACAATTGCAAATACTTTAATCATTAAAGGTGGGGTTTATGTTTACCTCTTCTCCATGGTGGGATATTTTTCTGTGTTGAACCAGTGTAGGTATTACGCATGTTGTAACAATCTCTGCGATCTCATCTGTAAATAAACTCTTTGTGTCTGGAAAACACTGTTTTCTACCTCCACTGGGATTTTTAATCTTTCTGCCTCCTTTCTTCACGGATCCCAGAGCATTGAATGAAAGGGAAGTGATAGAGACATTCACTTAGGACCCAGTGCTTCACATTCTCTCACTCCCTGCACGTTTCCAGTTGTATATATTTATGCAGCTTCTACAGTAGTAGGCTTCCCTATGGCTTTTCCAAAGTCTTTAGTGTTAATTATTCTTGCCACCTCTACCTTGCCCTGTCCCCTCCCAACATTTAATCCTCTTGTTCTACTTTCTCTTTTATTCCTTTACAGCACTATAATCTATTTCCCATTGGTTGTAATATTTCCTTCTTCCCTGATGGCTCCTTTCTAGCTACCAAACCTCTGTAGATTGTCTGAATGAAACACACATTTGCTAATGTTTAAAAACTAACACCCACACAAAGAGAAAACATACAATGTATGTCTTTCTGGGTCTAGGTTACCACATTCAGGATTATTACTTCTAGATATAAACCTGATTTTTTTTTGCAACTTTATTTTCTTGATATCTGAATAATACATTGTACTCCCTAATTTATTCTTCTCTTCACCTGCTTCCCTCCATTCTATTTTTTTCTTTAAAATAGATGAAACACAACAGTTAGGTGTTACCTGGATCTTCTTTCTTTTGATTAGTTTTGAGTTTATAATACAATTAAATCATACAATTAAACATAATATCCCTTCTATTCCTCACTTCAAGCCTTCCCATAATATCCTCCTTTCTTCCAAAGTCATGGATTCATTTTTCATTACTTGTTCTTGCATGTATATGTATACATGTACATATTGCTAAAAATAATCAACTCAGTCCGGGTAATGTTACATACATGTGTGTTTTCAGGCTGACCATTTGGTTATCCAATTGATGTGCTCCTCCCGGGAAAAGACTATCTGTTCCATTTTCTGCATTCTTTTGCTTTCTGTAGCTCTTCACTTAAGGTTGAGACCTCCTGGGCTTCTCCCTGTCTACTTTTGCATGTCTGTTTTCCTTGTTCAGCTTATGTTTAGGCAGACATAGTAGTCAGACTCTATGTGTGTAGTTTCTAGGAGAAACTACTAGGAGACACAGTCTCACAGTGAAATCTCTGATCGTCTGGCTCTTACAGTCTTTCCACCTGTCTTCTGCAGTATTTCCTGAGCCTTCGGTGTACGTTTTGTAGATGTACACATTAGAAATGGACTCCACACTCTTCATTTTGATTGGTTGTGATTTTCAGTCATGGTCTTCGCCTGTTGTGAAACGGCGTTTCCTGCTTAAGGGTGAAGACTACACTACTCTGTGGTCTTAAGAATACATACTTAGAATGTTGTTAGGGATTATGCTGGTTTTACATGAATCTATCAAAAAAAACTTTTTAAAGGAGACCTGACTTAATTTATTTATTCATTTAGTTAGTTAGTTTCATGATAAATTTTTTTTTCTTTAAAAACCAATGTAAAAAGTATGGCGTATTCAAAAGGGACCAAAATGAAAGAAAAAGATTTTGTATTTTGGAAGCACTTTCTTTGAAAATATGTCATTCAGTGGATCAAGAAACTCATTTTTATACAATTTTCCTAAAGAAATATACTGCTAAATTAAACATGATCTCTAATATAAATCCTCTCTGTGTGCTAAGCAGGCCTGTTATTTTTCTTTTCAGATAAAAGTTCCATAAAAGATTGAGCACTCGTTAGTATTATGATCTCTTTAAAGTTATTGACTACTTTTCTTTTCAGGCTTAATAGAAATATCTGAAAATATTTTTCAGAATAAATAATACCTTATTTTAAATTAATTAAATTTGGTATGGTTTTAGTATATAACTTATTTCCAGAAATGCTTGAACAAGTATAAATAGCATGTTCGTGACTATCACTAAGAGAAAGAAAGACTGAATTTAAAAACTAGTGGAGAGCTTTAGTTTCAGAATTTCACAAATGCATACAGTATATTCTGATCAAATCCACCTCTCGTTTCCCACTCTATTTCTCCCATTCTCCCATTCCACATTTCCTCCCAAATTCATGTGTTCATCTTTTTTAATGTCACTAAATATACTTAATGCTCCCATATGTGCATGAGGGTAGGATTGAAGTATGAGGGACTTCTCAGGCACTGACTGCATCATGACTGAGAGAGAGAGAGAGAGAGAGAGAGAGAGAGAGAGAGAGAGAGAGAGAGAGAGAGAGACCTTTTCTTCCATGCTCATTCAGCAGTTAAAATTTGTAGTCTCTTCCTCTTCCTCTTCCTCTTCTTCTTCTTCTTTTATTTATTGAATCTTTTTTTACAGTCCAGTTATTATCCTCCTCCAGTTCTGCTGTCTGACAGTTCCTCATCCTATTCCCCACGCTGATCTCCAAGAAGATGCCCATACCCCACCACCATTGCAGCAGACCTCCCCACTCCCTGGGGCCCCAAGTTTCTCCAGGGTTAGGCTCATCTTCTTTCACTGAGGCCAGACCAGGCAGTCCTCTGCTGTATATGTATCAGGCTAGTGTATGTCTCCTGGTTGGTGACTCAGTGTCTGGGAGATCTCAGGGTCCAGGTTAGTTAAGACTGCTGGTCTTCTTATGTGGTCACCCTCTTCCTCAGCTTCTCAGGCTAGAAGCCTTTCCCTAATTCAGCCCCAGGGGCCCCTGGCTTCTGTTAATTTGTTGAGTGTTAGTATCTGCTTCTATCTCAATCAGATGCTTGTTAGGCCTCTCAGAGGGCAACCATGCTAGGCTCCTGTCTGTAATCACATCAATAATATCAATAGCATCAATAGCATCACTAACAGTGTCAGGCCTTGGAGCCTCCCCTTGAGCTGTATCCCAATTTGGGCTGGTCACTAGACCTCCTTTCTCTCATTCTCTTGTCCATGTTTGTGCCTGCAATTCTTTTAGACAGGAATAATTCTGGGATGTAGAAAAATGAAATAGATCTATATTTGTTACCTTTTGCAGTCTTTTTCTTATCTATAAGATTTTTACTGGCTTTTCTTGTGCATGTAAAGTGAAAATATTTGGATTGTTAATCTCATTTTCCTTGTTGCTTCAGAAATAATTATTTTAAAGAACAAAATGGAATCTCACGGAAGACATTCCTATGCATTTACTATTTTGGAAAGGGATTTAACAACTTTTAATTTCTACATACATATTTAATTATTGTTCGTACATGTTTTGGTGGATTTTGAATAAAATGTCTTACTATTACATGTATGACTCAAGTGTTACTGGCACCATTGTCTCCTTAAACATACCTAAGCACTAGATAGAAGATACATTATCAGTTTTCATTTCTGGAAGAAGGTTAATTTATTTTAACCACTATATACTTAGAATAGTATTCAAGTATAAATAAATAATGTGTGCCGATATTCTGAGTAAATAAGAAGGTTGGGATTTTTGCCTCTGAGAATTAAAGGCAATATTTCTCAACTATGAGTATCAGAAAGTCACTGAATATAAGCTTGAAATAATGTGAGCATCAGAGTCAAATAATTAAGAATATTTATTACTTCTGATAAACACAAGATATGAAGTCATCATATTTACATGAGAAAAAAATACCAGTACAGATAAACCAGCTCTAATTTAATGACAAATTTCTAAAATTGATCAGTTTGCAATATACTTTATTAATAAATTGTTTTTAAATATTATAGTTACATGTCATACTCCAAATTGACAAAAAATTCATGACACATTCACACATGCAGACACACACACACACAGAGAAACAAAAGCACATGTGCACACACACACACACTTTATAGATGAGGTATTATGAAGAAAGTTCTTCATAATAAGTGATTTCCCTAAAATTTAACCTTAATGATACGTATAGTGATAGTGCTGTATTTAACTGAAAAATCAGAAAGAAAGAAAAAACAAACAAACAAAAAAAACAAACAAAAAATGAGAGACAGACACAAAATCACACACAAAAGAGAGAGGAAAAGAGAAAATGACAGAAGAACATCAAGGTGGAAAGGAAAATGCAGAGTGAGGAAGGAAGGGAAAAAAGAGAGAGGGGGGAGAGAGAGAGAGATGTGCTTTGATGAACTCCAATGTAGATAATCAACAGAAAACTTATTTTTGTGTTTATTAAGTAGACAAATATTAGGGTTTCTATCTCCTTTATTCCCTGTCGCTGCTGCTAAGCCAATTTTCCATCTGAATGGCTAGTTCCTCTTTGTGGAGTCAGAGAGACCTACTCACATATATTAATCTGCTGTCTACTAGCCTTTGAATATCAAATTTAGGTCTATGAATTAGCCCATCCTCAATTCTATGTTCACGTGTGTAATTCCAGTCACCAGTTCACCACATACGTTCACCAAGCACTCAAGCTTACCATTCCCAAACAAGCACGGTTGACTGTTTTTGCAAGTGTTTGTTCATATTTAAGAAATTATACATTGATTCCCCTTACTAATCTCAGGAAAACGATCTGTCCTCACTTTGTTTTGTTTTCTCATAGCAATCCTATGTTATCAGATCCTAGATCCTTACATATATAGCATATGTATCCACGGTTTGTTTTTCTTTGGAATGGGTCACATTTCATCTTTCAGTTTAGAGTCTATCATGAAGGAAAGTCAGGGCAGGAACTCAAATCAAGAACCTGCAGGTAGGAAGAAAGAAGTCATGGAGGAGCACAGCTTGCTGCTCTTTCTTCTGATTTTCACCCTCTTTCTTAACCTTGGTGCACATACAAGCAGTCTTTCTTCTCACCATGGGTGATTCTTTCCCAGGGTCTTGCTCTGATTGCTCTCACTGCCAGAGACACTGTTTCTCCAAATATTATTCATTTTACTAATAGTCTTAACAAAATTTGCTTTACCATACCAATGCACCAGAAAACAAATAACACTACTGATTTCATTTTAGCCTACTTTATTTCTCTTCAAAACATTTCACTCCATGACATTACATTATGTATTTGCTTAATAGGGTATGCTGTTTTTTTCTGACTGTAACTTCTACATAGCTGAGAGTGTTTTGCTCATTTGTCTGCCCACCATTTAATGCTTTGTACATAAAACCTGACACTTCGTTGACATTCAATAAATACTTGTTAAATAAACAATGGGTTTTAAGTGGATAAAATAGAATAAATGAATTTGCCCTGCAATTATAACTCTTGACATGAAGAATGCACTTTATGACCCAGGTGTGTCTATGAGGATTGAGAAAATTACTTCACTAGCACAAATCTAAGAATTTTAGAAGACATACTGTGAAGAATGGAACTTAAGGACAACACAAATGTGTCAGTGGTTTTTTTTTTTTTTTTTTTTTTTAAAGACGTACATTATAAACCACAGTAGTAAATTAGATTTTAAAGTGTTGCAGAACAGACATTAGAAGTAAGCCTACATTCTTTAGTACCAGTAATATAGATCATAGCTCTTTCTGTTGCAGAAACCTATGAGGATCTCCCTCTCTCTCCCATGTTTCTGAGGTTGTGTGTGCAACAAAAAAGGCCAAGAGACACTTGCTAACAGGAACCTGGTGTGATTGTTCCCTGGGAGGTTCTGCCAGCATCTGACTGTTGCAGATGCAGATGCTCACAGCCAACCATCAGACTTAGCTCCTGGGACCCTGATGGGGGAGCTGGCAGAAGTACTGGAGGAGCAGAAGAGGATTGCAACCTCATATTAGAATAATGTTGGCTGGCAGGACCACACAGTGCTCCCAGGGACTTGACCATCAAACAAGGAGCATACATGGAGGGATCCATGGCTCCCGATACATCTGTAATCAGAGGATGGCCTTGTCTGATATCAATGGGAGGAGAGGCCCTTGGTCCTGTGAAAGTTTGATGCACCAGGGTAGGAGGATGCTGGAGAGGTGGGGTGATAGTGGGTGTATATGTGGGAGAGCAAAAGAAAGAAAAAGAAAGGCACAGATTATAGGAAAATATGATGAGTTTGAGTTAATGTTGAACAATCAAGTGGAAAATGCAGAGGAATATGAAATACATAGTTTAAGGTCTAAAAATGACATCGGAGTCAAAAAAACATTTGATTCATCTATGTATTAAACAGAAATTGAGGTTGTGATTTCTCATAGATATATAAATAGATACATGTAGATTTATGCATGATATATGATTATACACAAAATACTTCATGCTTAAATAATAACATTTAAATAATGACACAAATATGAGTTCATAAATGATAATTTTACATGGCATATGAATGGTTTAATAAGCTATTTATCATTTCCCATGAAAAGGATGTTTCCTAACTTGACTCTGTTATTCCCTATTTTCAGTATTTTTTATTGACTTCAGAAGTGATAAATATACATTTCTTAGAAAAAATTGTTTTTTCACATCTTTCTCTCCAAGGAGTAAAATTTGCATGAAGTTTTAGTAATTGTATTAAATTCCATTTAATGAAAAATTAATCTGATGATTTAAAAATGATTAAAAAATACACTGATAACCAAAATTAGACAAATACTATATGCACAGACTACCTCCACACTCCTTTCTGTGGCTGCCTCTGTGAACTGGCTCCCTTAGCATGTACTCTGCACATTCTATCTCACAGATCCTATACACTCTGCTCTAAATGCATTTTTATGTTAGTTTCCCCAGAACTTATAAGTCAACACTTTGAGCTATTAATTTATATTTTGAATTGGAGATCATGAAATTTACATTAACAAAATCATTCAAAACTAATGGGAAGAAAACTCATGGAGCCTTGTTTAGAGAATGACAACAAACAAGCCCCACAAGGTTCAATATTTTGGGGCAGACCATAGGAATCCAGGGATTGCTATATGACAACAAGCCTCAAGGTTTTAATGGATTGTGTGTGTGCCACAAAAACTCCAGAGAGAATGGTTTTCTTTTTCATGTCTGTCCCCACTACAAAGAGCAGAGCATGGGCTAAACCTCAGAAAACTAAGGTCTCACTTGACACATTTCACAACCATTGAATTAATGATTGCTTCCTATCATTCTTGCTTACTAAGAGATGCAATAAATGTCTTTTAACATTGTACATCACTGTGGCTTCAAGAATGTTTTATGTACAGTAATGTTGTATGCCACACTGTCTTCTAATATTGGTTACTTTAAGCAGCTTAATTTCAACACATAGTAATTTCTATTTGTCAACAAGATGTTTATCTCTATCATACTGTATTCTGGCCCTGTAAAAAATAGATTTAGAATAGAAATATGTAGGGAAAGTATCTTATGTCTGTATGGATGTGGCTGGTACTTGTCAATAAAAATTTGATGGCCTATATATAGCTTAGGCAGAAAATAGAAGGTGGGATTTCCTAGAAGCAGAAAGGATTCAGCGATAATTCTGAGTGGGAGATTCACCTGGGAAGATGTGATGAAACAGACCCATGGTACCTCAGCACAGGGAACCAGCCACATGGCAGAATGTAGATTAGAATAAATGGGTTATGTTAAGTTATTATCTAGTCAGAGAAGATCCTAACTATATGGCCAAGGTATTTGTAAATTTATGTTGACTCTGAGTTGTATTTCTGGAAGCATGGGTCTGGGAGGAAGAACCACACATAACTTCTACAGACATATAAGACTCTTATAACACATTTGAAAAAACAAAAAGGAAAATTGTATATTATGTTGATATGTTGTTACATAGTTAAATAATACATCATTTTATTAAGAGTAAATTACATCTGAATAATAAAAATGAATTAAAATAATGTATATATTACAATTCCAAGACTTAATTTTACCAATACTGATAGATGTACTTCCTCAGTTATAGAAATTAGTTTTGGCATTCAACACAGTATAAAATATTCAGTATAGTTCAATTGATATTTAATTTGATTCCTCTTGTCCTAATTAAGAAAAAACCTTTGTGTTTTCATGTTATTTTAATCTTACCTAACAAGTTTAAAAATACATTTAAGTTCAGACCTGTGGTTTTCTGGAATTTTTCCTTTCACCATGGTTTGCTTTCTTAGAGTCAATATCATTTCCTATTGCTACAGTATAGACAATTTAATGTTTATGTTATAAATGCAATGTTAACAGACTCTGAGAATAAGACAATCTCTTTAGGATAATTGCTTTCTTACATCAGATTTCACAAAACAAATTTGGCTGTTTTGAGTCTATGGTAATTTGAGATCATATGCCATACTCTTTTTTGACAGATCTTCAAACGCATAATTCTGCTAGTCAGACCAGGAAAAGTAATTCTCCTGTACCAAATTTGTCTTAAGAAAATAATCATAAACTTCATAATATTCTATTTCTTGAGATATCCCACTTGTATTTTTCATTCTCGTCCTTTATTACCTGTCAAACTCATCACTCCTTCCCCCATCAGGGATCATAAATAAAGACATCCCATTGATACGCTGACAACAAGTAAAACTCAAACACACTTGTTATCCTTAGACTTTAAACAAAACATGTCACTGTGTAAAATCCCTCCAAAGGTGAAATTTAAAGCCAATTATAAAGCTCACAAATGTTTCTACATACTTTCCCTGCAGGGAAGTTTAAGGATCATTACACTGAAGCAGTGAACAGACATAAATACACTGCATTTTTGAAAATCAACAAGAGAACATGAAAAACAAGCAACTCATCTTTCAAAATAACATTCAGAGAGTAGTTTTGAACGTATATATTTATAATTCTGACTGTGACAACATATAGTCAAGGTCAGGTCAGAAAAACACTGAATCCTGGAGAAGAACTCAGAGTGTAAGAGTACTTACTGTTAGTACAGAAGGCACAGGTTCAGGTCCCAACACCCACATTACGGTTATATTTGCCTGTAACTCAAACTCCAAATTATCCAGTGCTTTTCTCTGACCTCTTCTGGTACTATGGACACACACACTCACAGGCACACATACATATGCAATCAATGAATAAGCATCAAATAAAATAACATTAACAAGTTTTTATGGTTTCACTGCGCAAAGTTCCTTGAGTATCGCAATCTAGAAAATTCAACTAAGTCTTCTAGAAATTCAGTATTTCTAGAACACAAAAATAATGTTTTCAAAATTTCAAACAAATGTTTTGATTGGCAGAGGTCAGAAACTAAGGAGTCAGGTCACAGCAATGGGAAGAGAACTGATTTCAACAGTGTATATGAACTGGCAGAGGTCAAATACAGACTTACCTTTTAGGGAAATACCAAATGTATTTCTTTCAAATCTGACAATGAAGCCATTGACTGTGTCTTCTGTGTCCTGTCCCCATACAAAATGATCAAGAGCAACTGTTACTTATGTCCACATAAGCTGAGAGCTTTGACCTAGATCGCAGATGACCCCAGGCAACGAATGGGGATCTGATTCTCTAACATAGGGGTATCTCTGGGATTTGCAGTTGCTTCTGCTTTCCTCTCATCCTAGTGGCTTGCCGCTCTCTCCCCCGTCCCTCTCATCATCTTCTCTGTGCACTGGTGTCTTCGGTGCTTCATTCCTAAAGTTAGTTTTGACAGGAGGAAAGTAAGCTCTCACAAGTGCGTGTTAGAATCTTCCAGTTTATCCCTTAGGTCAATGCTTCCTCTAAATATTTATATTTCATTTCTATGTCTGATGAGAAAGAGGATGAAAGGAATTTAAAGTTCCAACAAAATGCTGGCAGATAGAAAGGAGAATGCACAGGAAATACACAGGTTAATACTTGTAGATTTAACCCTGTTACCTATCTTATTGCTTACATGATAGTTCCCAATCCTAGCTTCCCTGTGTAATAGAGATTGAAGCTCTGGGAATATGAATTGAATTTACATAAGGTGTAGGCAAGAGGTGAATAGGGTCTTTATTGTTTTTTTCATGTTTTTCATGTAAGTCCAAACCAGGTCATTGATTATTTCCACAAGTAACAGGACAGACACAGTTTCTAATTCCCAGGCTAATACCTGCAAATGCTATTGCTTTTTTTTTTTATATATAAGAAAATCTCAATGTAATTTTCTAGAACCATGTTTAAATAAATACCTGAAAGACCTTTAATGTGAAATACTCTTTTGTGAATCACAGATATAGAACTGTGGATTCTTAAATTAGTTATGTCTTACTATGTTTTATAACCAAAATGAGTTTGAAACTGTTCTGCTTCTAAAATTTTATGTAATGGTCTTCATTTCTTTCATGGAAAATGCATAGCCAGTTTCCAGTTTAAACATAAAATCTCTGCTTTGTGGCAAAATATATTTCACAGCTTCCATATTTCACTGTTTCTCTGTTTTCAGATGGATCACTTGGTCATGTACAAATGGAGGCTTGGCCTATGCTGTAATACAGATGGTCTTCATTTATGATTTAATTCATAGCTCTATAATCTACTCTATAATACAAGAAGTTGCACTTATATTGCTATGGCACAGAATTCACAGGATGTTAGATGAAGATATCACTACAGGGGGAATTAGACAATATCTTTAAGGCTTAGGCCAGCCTCTTCTATTGAACATTAGTGTGTTGGCTGTGTATGTTTTGTTTCATTCCATGACGACTCATTTTGAAATGTGCCTATTCAGTAGCTTAGAGATGTGTAAAGAAAGCATGAGTATGTTCCATGAGCAGCCATTTTTGGTTCTATGCTTTCAAAGTTCTTTCCTTTATAAATCGCCATTCTTGACAGTATTCCTAGAAGAAATCTAGCTCTCTCATATTATTATCTTAATGTATTGACATTTTATTTCTTGTTTTGTATTTATCTGACTTTCAAGGCCTACATCTTTGTTCCTCAAGAACTAATAATACTTCTAGTTTACTGTTTCCATTAGGTCTTTCAGTAGTTTCTTTATATCTTTTAGTTTAACTTATTCACTTTATATACTGATTATCACCAATCCCCAACCCTTCTCTTCTGAAGAGGTGGGAGTGGTCTTCCTGGGTATCCCCCCACCCTGGCTCTTCAAATCTTTGCAAAGCTAGGCACTTTCTCTCCCACTGAGGGCAGACAAGAAAGCCCATCTAGAAAAACATATTCCACATACCAGCAATACGTGTGTGTGTGTGTGTGTGTGTGTGTGTGTATGTGTGTGTGTATGTATATGATGTATATGTATATATCACAATATTATCCAGTGGATATAAATTTTATCAAACAGATCCTTAAGTTAAAAGACAACTTGAGCAATGTTTTAGACTCTATTACGAATTAACTTTGGTTGCTTACATTTTATTTTAAAGTTTTTATTTCAAGGATATTCTGCTATTAGAAGTAATGAATTACAGCTTATTTACTTCTTATTCCTTGTAAAAAGCACACTAAATTAATATTTTAGAGCACATTCTTTTCTCTGTTTCTGTGCAAGTCTTGTTTTTGATGAACTGGGATATTTTGTCTTTGGAAAAATCCTTCACAGAGTACTGAAATGTCACTCAAATGGCAGTGATACTTCATCTATTATAGTTAATTTCTTTCAAGATATTGCTGTCTCCTATTTCCAAGAACTGTACTTATTTGAAAATAGATTTTTACTTTAATATTAGAGTGCTTCAACCTGCTTGAAGGGAGAGGTCAATGGATATTTGAATTATGACAAGATTGTATTCCTATTCAGACTGTTGACCATTTAAAATTAATATTTCAATTGAATAAGCATTCCAAGACTTTAAAAATATTGAGAATACCAGTTGGGTTAATATCTGTTAAATTATATCTGTACCATTTGTCATTTTACCACCCTCTCCTACTCTCCCCAGAGCATGTGTACTGAAGCAGGACAAGAACACATGGCTCTGGTCTCTCAGATTGTGAAACTAACAATTTTTTATATTACATATAGACAGAGAGAAAACTTTATTTTCAAAACATATCAAAGTCTGTACACAAAGATGACAAAAGGCAAAGGAGTAGAGATGATTTATACTGACTTTCAGAATTGCATATCTGCATAACATTTTTTGTCAACAGCATTACATAACACAAAGAGCATGAAGACACTATGCTATTTGTATTGAACCTGAAAATCACAGGAGAAGCTGAAGAGATCAGTATCTTTCTATTTCCATGCAATAAAAAGCAAGAATTCAAAGTATTGTAATCAAAATGTTGAGACATGATCTTCTCCGCAGATACATGGGCTAGAAAATTGTTTTAAAATATCAAAGAATATTAACAGAAACTTGTCCAACACTTCACTGCAGACCTGTCGGGTTTATCGCAGAGATTATACATTGCTATATAACTAATCTTCTATTATCTACTGCATTATTTATGAGATAAAATTTGGCAGTCTAGTTTTAGAAATACTCAAAATACTCAATCTTTTCATGTGTATACGATGAAGAAGAAGCGCAAAAAAATGACATACAAAGCTAAATCAAAATTGAGTCTCTATGGAGCTTAGTGATATAACGTATTAACCATGATCAAATGATCTTGAGTAGGTTCACACATATTAACTAATATAAAGAATTTCATTTCCTAAATGGCATTATTAATTTTGTCATATTTTTTAGTGAAAGGCAGTTATTGTTAGGTTTCTGAATTTAATTTGCCATCATAAAAGTTTTTTTAAGTAGGTTCTTTGCTTTTCTTTTGTTTTCTTTCTTACAAATCAATCTGCTTGGAATGTATTTATATGATATTAGAGTTTTATCTCTTTCATCTTTGGCATCCACATTATACCATTGCAAAACAAAATGAACAAAAACAGAAACATTTCTCACTTCACAGGGAATAGAAAATAGGTTTTTTTTTGGGGGGGGGGGCTAAATTTGGGTGACCATAGCCTTGAAATGCATATTGTATGCTATCCCAAATCCCATGTTCAAACTGGAATCACTTTCATAAAGAGTTCATTGACACAGAATAAACACTGTGATGTATCTGGGTGCTTTGTAAATACATTGCTAGCAGCATGTTGTAGGCTGTTACAGAAATGTTAAATCAGAGGTAATGAATCATAGTTTTTTGGTTAGTAGAAGACAAAGTTTGTGTAAACTATGTTCCAAGAAGTTTGTTTCTGTAGTCAAGGTGTTATGTCTGACACAGAGTGAGTGAAGGGATGGCTCTTTAGTGGAAAAACAGTTGTCCAAATGTAAATTTTAATTAGGCTCAGTACCAGCAAGATTTCGACTCTTTATAGATATTGAAATTTTAATCAATCAGCCTTTGCAGACAAAGCTTCATTGCAATAATTCTGTTTTACATTTTTTTCTCCTTTATGGGACTAAATGATTGACTTTTTACATACTTCCTGAGAAAGATTTTTTTTTTACATTTTTGAAATTTGTAATTTAAATCTAGTATTGCTGATTCATAAGTATACCTATCTGAAACTTAATTATCCCATTGAAATGTCCCAATATGACAATAGTTATGCCAACAGATACACACTTAATAGAGTGAGAACATTTGTCAATTACAGTTTTTCCTTTGTGAGTCCACCCAATAATCTGTGAATCATAGAGTTCCTCGTAGCTCACAATATAAATACATGGTTACAAATAATAAAGTATCCAACATTATAATTTAAAATCATTTATTCCTATACAAGTAGCATATGTTCTTTTGGGTTTTTTTTGTTGTTGACGATGTTTTGTAGGTTTTGTTGTTGTTTGTTTGTTTGCTGTTGTTCTTGTTTTTGGTGGTCTTTTAGATTTTTATTTATTTTTATTATATTTCTATTTTAAAACAATTTTAAAATTTAAATATATTTGATCATTTTAGTCCTTCTCTCAAGTTTTTCCAAATCTTTTCCCCCAGCTGTATACTGAAATTTAAGTTTTTTCTCAACAAACAGTCAAAAATGCAATGCAACAACCAAACATCTCAACACAACAACAATGACAACAACAACAAAACAACCAATAAAAACCAGAAAACAACAAAACAAACTGTAACAAAAGAAAAACATGTGTTCTCTCTCTCTCTCTCTCTCTCTCTCTCTCTCTCTCTCTCTCTCTCTCTCTCTCACACACACACACACACACACACACACACACGCACACACACACCAAAACTGTGGATTCAATTACATGTTGTTAACTCCTGAACCTGAAAGCTGCCCTTGAGTAGTTTGATATATACAGTGTCACAATACTGGGGAAAACTGATTTTTTTCTCTCACAGCAGGTAAAGGTGATAATTTGGTTGTTTACCCAAGTACCTTGGTTTTCATTCATTCATTCATTTTAAAATTATGACTAAATAAAATATAATAATATAAAACAAAAAATGTCACAACAAAGTTAGACAAAATGACAGCAGTAATAGAGACCAAGAAAAGGGATGAGCACCAGAGAAGTGCTCATTAGCATATTTAGGAGTCGGATAAAAGCACTAAACCAGAAGCCATAATATATACACAGAGGACCTGGTCGACACTCGTGTGTGCTAGGTGCAAGCTGCTTAACAGTTTATATTAGCTTTGATGAATTGATTTAGAGGCCCTTACTTTCTTAATGTCCTCCATTTTCTCTGGCTCTTTGAATCTTTCTGCCTCTGCTTCCATGGGGTTTCCTAAGGTCCTATGCTTTAATAACAAAACATTAGTGAATCTTGTCCAATAGTATTTGGTGTTGTAGCAGCCCTCTAGTCTGAGTTAGATTTGATAAAACAAAAGTATTGTGAACCTTGCATTGTGTTATGATTAATATTATATCTACAGAAAAACGTAAATGGTGACATACAAATTATAAATCTAATTACTGAAAGTCATTTTAGTTAACTCGCATACCTTATATCTGGAAAACCTTATATCAGTGAAAAACTGCACTGCATGTGCTTTGGATCACAATTTAGCACCGTGGTCACAGAATGCAATTATGGGCCTTTGTACCTTTAAATATCCCCAAAGCATGATTCTATTTCCTTCTTATGCTCCATACCACGCAGAAGAATTTTACTATTGCTTTTTGGGTCATTATTTATGTATGTATTTCATGATATTGATTTTTATAATCTGAATAATTATTTTAGTATGTAATTTTATGCTAATTCAAATTAATAATTAAAATGCATTGTTCATAATTTACATTCCATGAAAAATATTTAGTGTATATTAAGGAGTATTCTTTCTCTGGAGCTCAGAATGTCTACACTAATTGCTTTTTAACACTCTCAACTCTATTATAGGCCAATGACTTAAATATGACATACCTGTGAGTAAATCACCTATTGAACTAACACAATGTTGTACAAGACCATCCTGGCCAAACTCTAATCATTTTCAGGAACTGAGCTGAGTCTTCTTGCCAAAGTTCATCACAGTTGGGATAGTTGATTGTACACTTTTCTTCTTGGAAGTAGGAAGTAAGATTGGTCATGGTCCAGCAGCTGGGTATCCAGACACTCCTTCCAACCTGTTTTCAGTTCAGCCATAATTTCACTGAACTCAGCATCATTGAGAGGAGCTAGAGAATATAGACAGACTAAAAGATAAAAAATGGGAAGTCTACTTACATGTCTAGGAGTACAATTCCTGCACTGGGTTCTTCCTTCCTAGTGAAGCTACTTTAAGATCACCCATGCACCTGTCTATAACCCCTGACTGATTCCTTTGTAAGAAGCTCAATAAACCCACTAGTCACTCAGAATGAACTTTGGTGGAAACTACATTAGTTTGTCTCAGAGCCTGGGAAAGGGTTAGAAACTGTTTAAAATTTGACCCTTTGTGGGTCAAATTTTAGCAGCAGACAGTATAAGAAGAAAACGAATGCAAATACAGAATGTCCTAAAACAACTGGTAAAATTGTGAATTATCAGGGAAAATTTAAATACACACTTGGAATAACAATCATATATGCTTATGTATATGTTAAAGTTTAGTCCATAAGGCAATATAATTGGCATTCTCTATACATCCTTTATTGCACAACAAATACATTTTAGATAAATTTCTAGATAAGTATGTTCAAATTACTAACCCATTATATAACTGTATAGCTATATTATTATTTATTATTATTTCATAGTTATATTTATTTGTAATTATCAAAATTAAAATTTTGAATATTATGTGTAGACAAATTTGTGTGTATGTCAGTATACATTTATGTAAAATATTGGATTGAGAATCCTTAAATTAAAACCACTATATGCTACTTTTTTCTTAGACATTTTCAATTGCCATAATAGCAGTTTGAAATTCCATAGTATGTTATAAATTTAAATGACAGCAGGCACAGCAAGCAATCAAAAGTATATATATATATATATATTCTACAATATTTAAATTTTTATCTTGTTAGTTTTAATTTATACTTAGGCAAGTTTACCATTAGTCATGTGAAGATTCCTATGAAGTAATTTTCTATGAATATTTTACCTTCATTTTGTTGCAATACAAGAGTGAATATACAAGTGTGACTATATTATTTTTTGTATGATTCTCCTTTTGGTTTTTGTGACTATTTTTTTTTTCATTTTTTAAAAATTGGATATTTTATTTATATTTCAGATGTTATCCCCTTACCCCATTTCCCACCCCCCCCACCCCACCTAGGAACCCCCTATTCCACCCTCCCAACTCCTGCTTCTGTGAGGATGTGCCCCCACCTACCCATCCACTCCCACCTCCCCACTCTTGGACTCCCACATACACTGCGCCCAGCCTTCATGGGACCAGGATCTCTCTCCCCTTCCACCTATGCCCAACAGGGTCATGCCCCCTTACATATACAGCTGGAGACATAAGTCCCTCCTTAAATGCTCCCAGGCTAGTGGTTTAGACCCTGGGAGCTCTGGTTGGTTGTTACTATTGCTCTCCTCATGGGGCTACAAACACTTTCAGCTCCTTCAGTCTTCACTAACTCCTCCATTGGGAACCCCTTGATCAGTTCAATGGTTAGCTGTCAGCATCTGCCTCAGAATATGTCAAACTCTGGCAGACCTCTAAGGACACGGCTATATCAGGCTCTTCTCAGCATGTACTTCCTGACTTCCACATCAGCTTCTACCTTTGGTGACTGCACATGGGATAGATACTCAGGTGGAATGGTCTCCGGATGTCACCTCCTTCAGTTTCTGTCCCAGACTTTGTCTCCAGATTTGTTCTTTTGAGTATTTTGTTACTCCTTCTAAGTAGGACCGAGGCATCCACACTTTGTCTTCCTTTTTCATGAGCTTCATGTGGTCTGTGAGTTGAATCTTGAGTATTTCAAGCTTCTGGACTAATACCAATAATCAGTAAGTGAATACCATCTGTGGTTTTTTTGTGTGTGTGTGATTGGGTTACCTCACTCAGGATGATATTTTCTAGTTCCAGCCATTTACCTAAGAATTTCTCGAATTCATTGTTTTTAATAACCGAGTAATACTCCATTGTGTAAATGATTCACATTTTTTGTATCCATCCCTCTGTTGAAGGACATCTGGGTTCTTTCCAGCTTCTGGCTATTATAAATAAAGCTGCTATGAACATAGTGGATCAAATGTCCTTGTTATATGTGTTAGAGCATCTTCTGGGTATATGCCCAGGAGTGGTATAGCTGGGTTCTCAGGTAATGCTATGTCCAATTTTCTGAGAAACCACCAGACTGATTTCCAGAGTGGTTGCACCATCTTGCAATCCCACCAAAAATGAAGGAGTGTTCCTCTTTCTCCACATCCTTGCCAGCATCTACTATCATCTGAGTTTTTGATCTTAGCCATTCTGACTGGTGTGAGGTAGAATCTCAGGGTGGTTTTGATTTGCATTTCCCTGATGACTAAGGATGTTGAACATTTCTTAAGGTGCTTCTCAGTCATCCGAGTTTCTTCAGTTGAGATTTCTTTGTTTAGCTCTGTACCCCATTTTTAATAGGGTAATTTGATTGTCTGGAGTTTAATTCCTTGTATATATTGGATATTAGCCCTCTATAGGATGTGGGATTGGTAAAGATCTTTTCCCAATCTGTTGGTTGCCATTTGTCCTATTGACAGTGTCCTTTGCCTTACAGAAGCTTTGCAATTTTATGAGGTCCCATTTGTCAATTCTTAAACTTAGAGCATAAGCCATTGGTGTTCTGTTCAGGAACATTTCCCCTGTGCCCAAATATTTGAGGGTCTTCTCCACCTTCTCTTCTATTAATTTCAGTGTATCTGGTTTTATGTGGAGGTCCTTTATCCACTTGGACTTGAGCTATGTACAAGGAGATAAGAAAGAATCAATTTGCATTCTTCTACATGTTGACCTCCAGTTGAACCAGCACCATTTGTTGAAAATGATGTCCTTATTCCACTGGATGGTTTTAGCTCCTTTGTCAAAGATCAAGGGACCTTAGGTGTGTGGGTTCATTTCTGGCTCTTCAATTCTATTCTATTGATCTTCCTGCCTGTCTCTGTACCAATATCATGTAGTTCTTATCACTATTGCTCTGTAGTAAAACTTGAGGTCAGAGATGGTGATTCCCCAGAAGTTTTTTCATTGTTTAGAATAGTTTTCTCTATCCTGGGTTTTTTGCTATACCAAACAAATTTGGGAATTTCTCTTTTTAACTCTGTGAAGAATTGAATTGGGATTTTAATGGGGATTGCACTGAATTTGTAGATTGCTTTTGGCAAGATGGCCATTTTTAATCCTGCCAATCCATGAACATGGGAGATCTTTCAATTTTCTGAGCTCTTTGATTTCTTTCTTTAGAGATTTAAAGTTTTTGTTATACATATCTTTCATTTGCTTGGTTAGATGCACACCAAGATATTTTATATTATTTGTGACTATTGTGAAGTGTGTCGTTTCCCTAATTTCTTTTTCATCCTGTTTATTGTTCACATAAAGGAAGGCTACTGATTTGTTTGAGTAGATTTGATACCCTGCCAATTTGCTGAAGTTGTTTATCAGGTTTAAGAGTTCTCTGGTAGAAGTTTTGGAGTCACTTAAGTATACTATCATATGTAAATAGTGATATTTTGACTTCTTCCTTTCCTATTTGTATCCTTTTGACTTCTTTTTGTTGTTTAATTGCTCTGGCTACTACTTCCAGTACTATATTGAATAGGTAGGGAGATAGTGGGCAGCCTTGTCTAGTACCTGATCTTAGTGGGATTTCTTCAAGTTTCTCTCCATTTAGTTTGATGTTGGCTATTGGCTTGCTGTATATTGCTTTTACTATGTTTAGGTATAGGCCTTGAATTCCTGATCTTTCCAAGACTTTTACCCTGAAGGGATGTTGAATTTTGTAAAAATCTTTCTCAGAATCTAGTGAGATAATCATTTTTATTAGTTTGTTTATATAGTAGATTACATTGATGGATTTACAAATATTTTACCATTCCTGCAATCCTGGGATAAAGCCTACTTGATCATGATAGATGATTGTTTTGATGTGTTCTTGGATTCTGTTTTGTAGGAAGCCGCTGTTAGCAGTGGCTATACATTTGCATTTCCAAGATGGCGCTGGCCGCGTGTCTTCTCCAGATGTAAACAATTATCTGCGCAGTTGCTAGGCTGATAGGCGTGCCAAAGTCACTGCCAATCCCGAGGCATAATATTGGGTGGTGAGCGAACAGCCAATCAGAAGTGAATATGTCACTCTAGACTGTACTTAAGCCAGACCCCTTCCTCAGCTTTCCCCTTCCACGCCTCTCTGCGTTTCCCCACGTGTGTGAGACAGATTAAAAAGCCTTGTTTTGCAGTACCTACCTGATCTCTGCGTCTCGTGCTTTCTTCCCCACGGATGCAAGGCTCAGGGGGGCGCGTTAGACTGTTTGCTACAATTTTATTGAGTATTTCTGCATCAATATTCATAAGGGAGATTTGTCTGACGTTCATTTTTTTTTGTTGGGTCTTTGAGAGGTTTGGGTATGAGTGTAATTGTAGCTTCATAGAACAAATTGGGTAGTGTTCCTTCTGTTTCCATTTTGTGGAATAGTTTGAAGAGAATTTGTATTAGGTCTTCCTCGAAGGTCTGATAGAATTCTGCACTAAAACCATCTGTTTCTGGGCTTTTGTTGGTGGGGACACTTTTAATGATTGCTGCTATTTTCTTAGGGGTTATGGGACTATTTCGATGGTTTATTTGCTCCTGATTTAACTTTGGTAACTGGTACCTGTGTAGAAAATTGTCCATTTCATCTAGATTTTCCAGTTTTGTTGAGTATAGGTTTTTGTAGTAGGGTCTGATGATTTTTTTAATTTCTTCAGTTTCTCTTGTTATGTCTCCCTTTTCATTTCTGATTTTATTAATTTGAATACTGTCTTTGTGACCTCTGGTTAATCTGGCTAAGGGTTTATCTATCTTGGTGATTTTCTCAAAGAACAAGCTCATAGTTTTGTTGATATTTTGTATAGTTCTTTCTATTTCTACTTGGCTGATTTCAGCCCTGAGTTTGATTATTTCTTGCCATCTAATCCTTTTAGGTGTATTTGCTTCTTCTTCTTCTAGAGCTTTCAGGTGTGCTGTCAAGTTGTTAATGTATTCTCTCTCTAGTTTCTTTTTGTAGGCACTTAGAGCTATGATGTTTTCTCATAGCACTGCTTTTCATTGTGTCCCACAAGTTTTTGTATGATGTATCCTCCTATTCATTAAATTCTAAAAAGTCTTTAATTTCTTCCTTTATTTCTTTCTTGACCAAGTCATCATTGAGTAGAGTGTTGTTCAGTTTCAACATGCATGTGGGATTTCCATTGTTTTTGTCATTATTAAAGACCAGCCTTAGTCTGTGGTGACCTGATAGAGTGTAGGAGATTATTTCAATCTTTTTGTATTTGTTGAGACCTGTTTTGTGACCAATTACAAGACCTATTGTAGAGAAGGTACCATAAGGTGCTGATAAAAAGGTATATTCTTTTGTCTTAGGATGAAATGTTTTATAGACTCTGTTAGATCCATTTGGTTTATAATGTCTGTTGATTTTAATGTGTCTCTTTTTAGTTTCTGTATCCATGATCTGTCTATTTCTGAGAGTGGGGTGTTAAAATCCCCCACTATTACTGTGTGGTGCAATGTGGATTTTGAGCTTTAGTAAGTTTCTTTTATATATGTGGGTGCCCTTGCATTTGGAGCATAGATGTTCAGAATTGAGAGTTCCTCTGGCTAGATTTTTCCTTTGATAAGTATAAAGTGTCCTTCCTTATCTTTTTTGATTACTTTTGGTTGAAAGTCAATTTTATTTGATATTAGAATGGCTACTCCAGTTTGTTTCTTGGGACCATTTGTTTAGAAAATTGTTTTGCATCCTTTTACCCTGAGACAGTGTCTGTCTTTGTCCTTGAGGTGCATTTCCTCTATGCAGCAAAATTCTGGGTCCTGTTGGTATCTGATAGTCTACATCTTTTAGTCTGATAGTCTGATAGTCTACGTCTTTTTATTGGAGAACTGATTCCATTGATGTTATAAGATATTAAGGGAAATGATTGTGGCTTCCTGTTATTTTTGTTATTAGAGGTGGAATTATATTTGTGTAGCTATCTTCTTTTGGGGTTGTTGGATGATTACTTCATTGCTTTTTCTAGGTTATAGTTTCCTTCCTTGTGTTGGCATTTTCCATCAATTATCCTTTGAAGTGTTTGGTTTGTTCAAAGATATTGTGTGAATTTGGTTTTGTCATAGAATATCTTGGTTTCTCCATCTATAGTGATTGAGAGTTTTTCTGGGTATAGTAGTCTGGGATGTCATTTGTGTTCTTGTAGGGTCTGTATAATATTAATCCAGGATCTTCTGGCTTTTATAGTCTCTGGTGAAAAATCTAGTGTAATTCTTATAGGTCTGCCTTTATATTTTACTTGACCCTTTTCCCTTACTGCTTTTAGTATTTTTTCTTTGTTTTGTGCATTTGATGTTTTGATTATTATGTGACGGTTGTATTTCTTTTCTGGTCTAGTCTACTTGGTATTCTATAGGCTTCTTATATGCTTATGGGCATCTTGTTCTTTAGGTTAGGAAAGTTATCCTCTATAATTTTGTTGAAGATATTTACTGGCCCTTTAAGTTGGGAATCATCACTTTCATCTATACCTAGTATCCTTAGGTTTGGTTTTCTCATTGTGTCCTGCATTTCCTGGATGTTTTGGATTAGGAGCTTTTTTGCATTTTGCATTTTCTTTGACAGTTATGTCAACGTTTTTCATAATATCTTCTGCACATGAGATTCTGTCTTCTATCTCTTGTATTCTTCTGGTGATGCTTGCATCTATGACTCCTGATATCTTTCCTAGGTTTTCTATCTCCAGGGTAGTCTCCTTTTGAAATTTCTTTATTGTTTCTATTTCCATTTTTAGATCTTGAATGGTTTTGTTTAATTCGTTCACCTGTTTGGTTGTGTTCTCTTGTAATTCTTTAGGAGATTTTTGTGTTTCTTCTTTAAGGGCTTCTACCTGCTTACCTGTGTTCTCCTGTACTTCTTTAAGGGAGTTACTTATGTCCTTTTTAAAATGCTCTATCATCATCATCATGAGAAATGATTTTAATTCTGAATCCTGCTTTTCCAGTGTGATGTGATGTCCAGGGCTTGCTATGGTGGGAGAATTGTGTTCTGATGATGCCACGTTACTTTGGTTTCTGTTGCTTATATTCTTGCACTTGCCTTTCGCCATCCGGTTAACTCTAGTGTTACCTGCACGCACTGTGTCTGACTGGAGTCTGTCTTTCCAGTTATCTTGCTTGTGTCAGAACTCATCAGAGTCCAGATGTCTCTGTGTTCCTCTGATTCTAAGCTCCTGGGTGGAAGAATTCCTGGGACTCAGGCTGTTCCTCGTATCCTGAAATCCTGCTACTCTGAGTACAGTGGTTCCTCTAGGATGGTTCAGGATATGGTGTCTTTACAGGAGCAGACCAGGTAGATTTTCACTGGTCTGAGTGGAGTCACTCCTCTAGAATGTCTCAGGGTATGGTGTATGTTGCTCTGAGTGCAGTGGGTCCTCTAGGATGGCTCAGGATACAGTGTTTCTACAGAAGTAGTCCAGCTAGGTGTCTGCTCCAACCAAAAGCTGGTTCTCTTTTTTATTCAGACATATGTACAATCATTATTAAGATTTTGATTGTATACTGAATTTGTCTAAAGATGTATGTGATATTAAAGAAAAAATGTACTGTTTCTTCCCTAAAATATTATTCAATATTTAATGTCTCATAAATAGTTATTTTAAGAACTTTTGGCAATTTCTTGATGGGGTAATGTGAATTAACTCAGAAGAATGTTATCATTACAATTATTAGCTATTATTAAGTTAAAGATTGGAAGTAGACAAAAGCCTTTGATATAAAAACACCAAGCTGATTTCTTACTCATGCTACATTAAAATTACAATTGCAGGACGCCTGTGGCTATACTCTACACTCATGTTGTTATGTGTATATTTTCTAGTCTGATGAGCAATGTATGTCCAGAGTATGCTATTATCATGATGGATAAATAGAGGAAAATATTGCCTATATTCTCAAAACATCTTTTTAATTTTTTTATATTCAATACTTTTGCATATATTTTATTAGACAGGAAAGGTAGCATATAGAACCATATATGGGATGTGTAGCACTTTTTCTCATGGGTTTATTATACATATATAATGATAAACATGAGTACATGTGTATTATGTGTTACTATTCCCAGGGAGAAATGTCTACTCACCCCAGATAAGGAACCAAAGGTACACCAAAGTAAAGATATTACTGAAGTCCAGTTTGTTGAAACAATGAGTTTTATTTGGTTACTTTGCTTTATTACAAGAGTGTGAGTAAGGGGTTACTCACAAAACCATAATGACTCAAAGACTGTATGACACAAAAAGCTCACCTTAAGAGAGGATATGGTTCACAAATGATGGATATCTGGAACTTAAGTGCAGGTGACTGAACAGAAAGGAAAGTCTCTCTTCAAGACCTCTCATTTGATATGAGATCTCGACTACTATGGTTGCTCTGCCCCTTTGAGGTGGCTCATCTAGTTTGAGACTCTTCTAGGCAGCAGAGCTTATCTCACAGTGTCTCTCAGCAATCCTTACTGCTCATGTGTGTTATGGGAAGTGAGGGCCTAGTGTATTCGAACTGCTTCAAGATCTTCCTGAAGACTTTGAAATTGATTGCTACCTGAGATGAAATCTTCCTTACAGAATGGCAAGTTAATTCTCCTTTTGGAATATCCTATGTCTAAATGAGCTTCCTTCAAAGATGGAAGGATTTTATCTCAGAGGGAAGTGAGGGGAAGCAATATTCTAGATTTGTATGATATTATATTTGTATGATAAAATACCTAACAGAAAACAGAAATGAAACATATTTTAGCTTAAAATTTCAGGATCCCATGTGGGGGTATTACAACAAGAGCCTTAAACCACTAGTGATGCCTTCTCCATAGTAAAGAGCAGAAAGAAAGAAATTCTTAAATGCTCCATTATTCTCTTGAACATAGCTTAGGATATTATTGAAGAATATTTTTATCTGTACTTTTCTTTTTGTAGAACAATGTGAAATGAGGAGTAAGCCCAGGTTTGCCACTTTCTCTTTTGACCAAGGGTAGTACAACCTGGATAATGGAGTCTTTTCTTCCTTTGTTTACTTATTTATTTACATGGTCTCACTCTGTAGCCTAGGTGGCATTACTTTTTAGACTAGGCTAGTTGTGAACCCACAGATGCCATGTGACTTTACCTCCCATAAACAGGAATTAAATACAAATCATTTGCCAACAAGACCAGCTCTAAGTAACTTAGTCTTGATAAATGGTATCTGCACAGTTATACAATAGTCAAACCAATGAGTTTCTGAGATTGTCTCCCTCTCAACTCTGGACTAATATAAAGCAATGCTTTCCATCAAATGTGAGCCAATGGCTACCCCTATAACTGAAAAATTTAGGGGTTTTGAACTAAGAGAATAGAATGGTCATAGAGGAAGAAAAATTTATAGAATCAGAAAATTGGTAATTTGGTAATCATTAAAACAAGATGCAGATAATGATTAGAATTACATAAATGGAGTATAAATATGAATTTCTTAATAACACTTTTGGACAATGTAATATGTATATGTAGTATATACTAATAACTTTTCCATGCACTTATAGCCTTTCATTTCTGCCTAATATGTGACAGCCTCATTTTGTCCTATAAAAATATTCATTACTCTTTCTTTTGCTTTGTGTTTCAAAGTTTCACTAAAACAACCTCTGTGAATCTGAGTTTGGAATCATCTACTACCAGTTGGTGTGCTTGCATGATGATATACAATTGTATACTAAGCCCAGTCCTCTCTCAGATTCAACTTAGTGTCACGAAATTAGTAGGTTGTAGATCCTGAAATCTTTAGAAATGCCTGGCTTATGGCTTATGTAGGACCAGTGCCAGAAGACACAGCTTCTATTCATGATTTCCATGGTTACATCACACATAGTAGGTGGCATTTCACAGCCTTTCTCCTTATCTTCAGATTTTTACCTTCTCTTCTGGATGATCTTTGAATCTTACAAGAGTTGTCTTAGCTAAGGTTACTATTGTTCTGATTAATCATCATGACCGAAAGCAACTTGGGGAAGGAAAGACTTATTTGGCTTATGTTTCTACATCACTGAAAGAGTTTAGGACTGTGACTCATAGCCACATAGTTGTTAGGAGCCACGGTGAATGTGACAACATTCGCCATTACAAGATGGTGCGGGCATCCTGTGCTCCCACAAGTAAACAACTAACTGCACAGGTGCAAAAGGCAAAAGCATGCCAAAGTCACTGCCCATCCAGGGCATAATAGGGGTGATGAGTGACCAGGATCCCCACAACAGGTGATGAGCTGGATACCCACAACACAAATAAGCTAAAAGCAAAAGCAACACAAGCAAGAGGCCAACTAGTGCAGCGGTGACAATGGGTGACAATCCACTCGCAACGAAGGCTTCCACCCCAAACATATCTCTCAGAGACGTACCTCAATCCTGTAGTCTTTTAACCTGCCATGAATCTCTCGGGGGTGGGGGGGTCTCTGCGGCGCCTTGAAATTCCCAGGTTTTGGCACCAGATTGTTCCACGCCCCTCTGAGTCTCCTTTGCCTGCAAAAGAAGCACGTGAGGCAGTGTTTGGGTGGTTACTACAACGAGGCTTTATTTTTGTATCAGCGGAAGCGGAAGACCCCAAGCCTGGGAAAGGCACTGCTATATGTACCCTAGAGTGGCGTGTTCACTTCTGATTGGCTGTTCACTCTCACCCCATATTACGCCCCAGGGATGGGCAGTGACTTTGGTGCACTTTTGCCTTTTGCACCTGCGCAGTTAGTTGTTTACTTGTTGGAGCACAGGATGCCAGCGCCATCTTGTAATGGCGAATGTTGTCACGCTCATTGCGGCTCCTAAAACATAGTGGCTCAAAAGCATTTGTAACTAAATTCTAAGTAATATGAATCATCTTCTGGTCTTAACAGCCACCAGGCACGCAGGGACATGCATGATACATAGGCATATATGTGAATTTACATAAAAGCACATATAACTAAACAGATAGGGAGAAATTGAAACAGTGAGAGAGAAATTGCTAACATGAATATAAAAGAAATTCCAAAATAAATGGTAATGCAATCTATTGCACATCTCCTCTTTTTGAATTAGTCTGCTTCGTTGACTTTGTAGACTATGGCCTTTGGAAGCATGCTTCAATGTGACTGTCTGCTGCTCTGTGTACCTATGTCTGAACAGCATGTGTGCTAGTTTATATGTGTGCCTGTGCCTGCCTGTGTATAGCCCATGTGTGACAGCATGCACACAGGTGACTGTCTGCCTTGCAGTCTTTGCTCCAAGTGAATTTTTTTTCGTTGTAACACCTCAGGTTCTCTTAAAATTACTGGCCAACCCTCACCCTCATCCTTCATGGCTTCTGAGCTGTGACTTCACACAAATACAAGATCTACCAAGATAATGCTCAGTGATAGTCAAAAAAACATTTCCTAAATTGCTTATATTTTATTTTTTAAATGAAAGAGTTTTTCTTCCCAGTACTTCATTAAAAGCATTAACATATAATTTCTCGTACTTTTTAAAGAAATGGATAAAAATGAAGATTATAATGTTAAGTAAAATAAGTCAGAATCAGAAAGACAAAATGTTTTTCTCCTTATATGAGTAATACACATTTCCCTGTACATCATTCCTATAATACATATGCATTTATAATGACATACATTATCATATAAATATACATCATATGCACATATGTATATGTATCATATGCATATCATATGTACATGTATATATATAATGTGTACATATATCACATCATATGCACAATACACAGATATATGTATATATGTACATAGATACACCCACATATATATACACACTCATATATATGTAGACACATATGCACATGTATATAGATATGCACATCATATGCACAGTTACACACATCCATATACTATGTCATGATAGTAGAAGATGGAGCATGTGATGACACAAGGTCTAAAAGAAGAAGCTAGCAATGAAAAAGGACAAATCAGAGGAAGAATAACATGTCTTATCTCATACAGAGAATCAAGATTTAAATTCATATTGACAACAGAGTAGATTTGAGGAAAGTCAGAACACAGTCTGAGACTGAAGGGGAGGATGTGATGGAGTAATAAAGGGGTCAAAATAAGAAAAATGCAGCCTTGTAAATGCACAAATACTTTATTATTTTATTCCAACTAGCAAATACACAGAAATTCAAAGGACTAACAATGAAATGTCATTTTATTAAAATGTAACATAAGCAAATTTATAACCACCTAAATAAAATATCATTGAAAATACAAATATAAAAATTTGTTAAATAGTATTAGAAGTATACTCTAGTTTTTTTTCAGTTAAGAACAAAAAAATTCTCAATTTGTATTTTAAGTTCATATTCCTGTTAGTATTTAAAGACAGGATAAAATAGTGAAACTTTACTTCAAAAATATTAATTTACACAAGGAACATTATCCCACAACTTTATTCTTCTAATAAATATGATATCACGTAACTGCTGTCACTAAATCCTGTACTCGGCAGCAAATTTGAGCCAACTAATTAGCAGTAAATCTGCCAGAACCCACTCAAAATATTCTGCTAATTAATCAGAACAGGAATAGATGAATTGAAAAATGTTATTATATCATGAGATAAATCTTATCATCAAGTTCTAGGGTTACTTAACTAATTTGTCTGTCTTTATCCTGGCATGCCCATTAGTCTTTACTATTTGAGTCACATCAAATTGTTCTGATAACCTGGGATGAAGAGATTATATAAGCTTCTAATAATTGTGATTGGTATTGGCTTCCCTTTATTTGTTAAAGCACACTTGATTTCATTAATGAACATTCTTTTCTCTATTCATATGCTAAAGTAGTTACCTTTGCAGCTCTTTAATCTTTAAATGATTTCTGTTCTTTTCGAACTCCTTGCTATTTACATTCTTCAGTTTAAGGGTTTCTTTTCATATTTTCCTCAATAATTTTCAGTGGATGTTTTCAGAACACTTATGATAAAATCTCGACTGTACTTGAGGGCAGCTAATGGAGCTTCAGTATGGAAAACAATCCAAACCTTATGACAATCGTGAACACTTGCTGAGACCAAGACAATTTGCCTTTTGGAGAATCATACATTGGTTATATATTTTGAAGCTGAAGAACCCAAAGTTGCCTTGGGATAAACTTTTCCTTAATATTTGTGGTGATTTAATTTGTTCTCTATTTTAAGGGTAAGGCACATTTTTTTCTAAGTATGGGAAATAGATATTACTTTTAGGTCTTAGATATAAAAATATGTAAATTAGAACCATCCTGCCACGCAGAAGTGGGGTAAAACTCTTCTGGCGGAGACAGACTTTGCCTTTGGAAACTATTTTGTTTTAATTTTTCTTTGAGATCATGTGATAGGAATGGTATTTTAACTTTGGGTTTTGCTTACCCAAAACAGCCTGGTTCAAAAGCAAGCATGAAAATGAAAGCCATATACCTAGTAAGTCCCTTTCAAATACACAGTCACTAAAACCAATTAAAGCTTGATAATCTGTCTCATAAAAGATTACATTGCAGGCCTGGTGAGTAGCACAGTGTCACTTACTTTAGGAATTCGGTTTTGAAACATGGGCCCCATACAGTGAAAAGAGAGACCAGCTCCTGGAAGTTATCCTCTGACCTCCACATGTGCACCACAGGTTTATGTGCACACACACACACACACACACACAGAGACATAACTGAATAAACATAATATTTTTTGAAAACCTAATATCTAAAGAGACAGGACATTTTAAAAGTCTCTGTCTTCAATGATACTATACAAGGCTATAGAAAAGAAAACCTTTTCAGTCAAATTAAAGTTGGGAGGTTAGTAAGTGGCAACTTTTTCAGCGTTGGTTTCTTAGCTGAATGTCTGTTTTCATTGTCAAAAAATTCCTTACACATAGTTCTGGCTTTCTTAAAGCTAGCTTTCACCAATACTCTTTGACTATATACAGGCCACCATATCCAATGCCCTCTCCGTTCTTCTTCTTCTCTCCTTTTAGTCTTTATCCTCCCTAGCATCCTCTTAGCTTGCAAGATAGACACACACACACACACACACACACATACACACACACATATGCATGCATATATATACATATATATGTGTGTATACACACATATATATGTACATACATTTACATGTATACATACATTTACATGTATATGTGTGTATATATAGTTTTATGTATCTCTATAACACATGTATATAACATATGATCATATATAAGTGTATAGATAATGTATATATGTGCACATACACACATATGTGTATAGTTTTATATATGTCTTTAACACCTAGGGCAAAAAGAAAGAGAAAGTAAGCAATACCTGTCTATTTGAGTTTGAGTCCCTTTACTTAACATAAACTCCAGTTGCTTCAATTTTTCTTTAAATAACATAATTTCATTTATATTTTTGTTTGAACTGAATCCCACTGCGTGTATATGCCATACATTTTTTATCTTTCCAGGTCTCAGTGAGCACCTGATTTAAAGCTACAGCTTTACTATTGTGAATTTAAATAATAGATAAACAAGTTCTCCATGGTATATTATCTAAAGTCTATATGATTTTAGTTTTTGTAAAGCCTCCATTTTTATTGATTCTTAGATTTTATGTTGTTATATTTCCTTAGTGGACACATTTACATTTCAACTAAGCTTATACAAGGTTCCTTTTTACCTCACATCATTTTTAACATCTATAATTATTATTCTTTTAATGACAGCCATTCAAAATGGTTCAAGATGGAGTCTCACTGTAGTTTTAATTTGTGTTTCAGCAATAGCAAAGGGTGTTAAATATTTTATTCATGTTTGTTATTTGATAATTTTTAATTCATTTAAAAAAAATTCTTTCCCCTTCCTTTCTTTCATTCACTTCTCTCTCTCTCTCTCTCTCTCTCTCTCTCTCTCTCTCTCTCTCTCTCTCTCTCTGTGTGTGTGTGTGTGTGTGTGTGTGTGTGTGTGTGTGTGCGTGCATGACACATATTCAGAAGTCAAAGGACAGTTCTGAATATTGGTCTTCACTTTCTAACTTTTTTTCTGATTTTAAATTCAGCCTTTTGTTTTACTGATGCATGTAAGAGGATAATTGGCTCCTGGCTTTCCTGGGATGCTCCTATCTTTCCTTCCCATCTTACCACAGTATGGCTGCAATTTCAGACAACCATAGCCACCATGGGTTCTGAAGATTTGATCTCAACTCATCATTTTTTTAAGGGCCATTACTTTATTTACTCTTTCATATTCTCATCTATGTAGTTCATGTTTTTATCTTCTGAGAACTATATGCTTATGTCTTTTGACCATTTATAGATTTATGGTCCAGCTTTCGGATATTTACTGTTTAGTTTATGTCTACAAATTTTGACATCAAACCATTGACAAATGTGTATCTATAAAGCTTGTTTTCTTTCTTGTAGGATATCCTTGAACTCTACTGTTGCTTTTGATGTGATGAAGTGTTTTGGTTTTGTGCAATCCCACTTATCAATTCTTGGATTATTTCATAAAGAGTCCTAGTTATTTTTATCATGCTCTTACCTGTACTCATAACTTAATGTGATATCTCTGTACTTTCTTTTATCAGTTATATATTTTCATGCATTCCATTGCCTTTGATTAATTCTGAATTTTTTTACAGGGTGGAAGATGAACAACTAGCTTTATGAGCACCTAGCTTTATTCTTCTATGTTATCCAATTTCCAAGCATCATTTGCTGAAGAGGGTTTTTTTTTTGTTTTTGTTTTTGTTTTTGTTTTTTTGGTGTTTTGGTTTTTTCTTTGTTTCTTTGTTTGTTGGTTTGCTCTAATACATGGTTTGCCTGTTTTGTCAAAAGTCAGATGTCCTATCTATGTGTATTAATTCTTGATGCTTTATTCCATTGATCTTTACATCTGTGCATCTTTTTGCTCCTGTTTTATGACAGTACTGTGCTATCTTTGTTAGTATGGCTTTGTAGTATAATTTGAAATGTTGTATTGTGTTATTTCCAACATTTTGTGGTTGAAACTATTAATTACATTTCTCTATTTTTTTTTTACTATGCCTGTCTGTGGTATACAGAAAAGCCTCAGATATTTTCTTTTGATTATATATCACTATATTTGCTGAAGATGGTCATGAAGACTAGGAATTTTCCCCTGGAGATGTTAGAATATGTCACATGGGTTCAGGAGTAATAATTAGAATTCTTATTTTCTGTTTGAATTTTTTCTGTTTCTTTCTGTTTCCTGTCTTTCCTTTCATACATTTCAAACACTATATTGCACAGAAAGTTGAGAAAGTAAGAAAATTTTACTTGTTCTCAATTTTAGTAGTAATTCTTTGAGCTTACATTAGTTAGAAGAATATTGTCTCTGGGTCTGCTATATATAGTCTGTATGATGTTGAAGTATGTTCCTTCTATTCTGAGAATCTGCCATTTTATTTTTATCATGTTAAATGTTGTCAAATATCTTTTATGACTCTACTGAAATAATATTACTTATATCTTTAGTTCATAAACATGATGCATTATGTTTATTAATATTCATATCTTAAACCTTGCATTTATGTAAGGAAGCCCACATGGCCATGGTGAATGCTTTTTTGATCTGAATTCTGTTTGCAAGTATTTTGTTTGTTCTGAACTTCTGCATCAGTATGCATTAAGGAGAGTTACTTTTAATTATATATATATTTTAAGTCACTATCCAGTTTTAGTATCAGGACTCTATTGACTTCATAAAATAAGTTTTATAGCATTCCTTATTCTTACATATAAAAGAATAGTTTGAACATCATTTATGTGAGTTCGTATTATAGGCCTTAGAGAAATAAGCAATTAATCTGCCTCTGCTTATATTTTCTTAGTCAGGAGAGTATTTATTATTGGCCAAAGTAACAACAGGGAAGGCTACTGTTATCTACTTGGAACTGTAACTGTGTTTTCAAATATCCATTTCATCCTTTTATTAGGGCAGATGATTCTAGATTGAGGGACTCTGCTATAACCAATAAATTTTATGATTGTGGCTCTATAGTTCCATGCCTTTAGCTGAGAAGCGAGTTTGTTGCTCAGAAAAAAATGCTCTTTATAAATCATATAGGTGGATAAGACATTCTGCCACTCCATGGATAATAATTTTGGAAGAAACGTAGCCTTAAGAAAAGTTAAATCCATACCTATAATAAGTAAATATGCATTCCAGTAAAGGCAAAGTGTTGCCTTTTCCACAGAAGGAAACAATTCAATGTATTCAATCTCCCAACAAGTCACTGCCTGTAAACTGCAGAAAATGCCACCATGTTGGGATGGGGTTAAGTGGTAGTTTTTGCTACTGGTAGATTTGGCACTCAGCAGATGGTATAGCCAGATAAACCTTGAAAAGTAGAAGTCCATGATATCAAGCCCATACAACACATGTCTCTGCTAAGGTGGCTATTTCTTCTGTTTTCCTGGGCTCTCTAGGTAATGACAGGGAAGGCTGAGGAAAGTAACTATCTACAGATGAAGTAATCTCACTTCCATGATTACTAAACTCCTCCTCTGTTGAAGACTCTGTTTGATGAGCAATAGTATGGAATATAAGTGTCTTTATATCCTTCACCCCTTGGGAGAGATCTACACACATACTTCTTCCCCAGATACCTTTCACAAGAATTTTATAATCATGCTTTTTCTACATCTCTTACATCAATCTAATCTACTAGCCACACCTCATGAATTGGTGAACAAGACCACTTTTGCCTATTTATTCTTCCAAACAAAATGTATGCTCATGTGTACTCTGTGAAGTCTGTCCACTGTGAAGAATTCCCTTCACTGAAGTCTTTGAGCATTGTACCAGAAAGTTGTACAGTTCTTTTTGTTGTTTCTGTTGTTATTTCTACATAGTGTACAGAACCATTAGTAAGCCAGGCCCTAGTTTTCTCTTCCTCAGTCAATTTATCATAGAGAATATTCCATGATGTTACAAGTTCATGCTTGGGAGAAGAGCACATTGTAACAGCAATTTTAAAAAAATCATAGGCATTTGGGCAACTTCTTCCTATAACTTCCATGCTCCTTCAGGAACTGCTTGTGCCCTCTCATATATTGTGTCTCTTCTATTTAGACGTCTTGCTGCATGATTTACTTCATCAGATAATATTCAGATCATGATGAACAGCTCAGGTCAAAGTTCAATTTCCACGAAGGCACAATAGCAGACCAAGAGCTCTCTATAAAAGAGAGAAGACTAAAGAAACAATGGCTGAAACCTAGCTAACTTCTCAGTACTAGAGAAGTCATGGTTATTGGAGTATAATGTACAGTAATTTATTAAACAAGAATATTCCTAACAAAAATCTATGCTATATTACATATAGTATAGTTATATAATTATTTATACACAAAATTATATATTGTGATTGTATACATATTAAACTAGGAAATTCTGTTTTCAAGCTCTGCCTCCATAGTATCCTTCTTTCGATTATTTTCAAAACCATTGCAGAATTCTTATTCTCCTTCCAAATGTTAGCCAGTTAAGATTGTGGTCTATTCTTTACAAATTCACATTCAGAATAGAAAAAATACTGACTTGTATACTCTACGGTTATTTTCCCCTAATTCCATGTTGAGTTTCCACTTACATTCAATTCTAGAGATGTTTAAACATTATTTCCTGGCTTTCAGATGACCCATTCATTCTTATTTAATTTTGACAGATACACAGGACTATTTGTGGCTCCATTGTACTCCCTCATGTTTAATAATTATGTTTCTTTCTGTTGATATTTGTCATTGCCACAATGTAAACATTTTGTGGAAATGTCAAAGAGCTGAATGTAGATACCAACCCCAACACTGTTGCCATGGTCAAGATAGAAACCAAGTGTGGCAGTTCCTGGGGAGGTCTGGCTAGCAACTGACCAATGAAGAAGCAGATGCTTGGAGCCAGCCTTCAGGCTGAACTGAAGAAACCTGGTGGGGGTGCTGGTAGAAGGACTGAAGGAGTAGAGGCGGATTGCAACCCCATTGGAAGAACAACATAGACTGGAACGACCACCCAGTTCTCCCAGAGACTAGACCATCAACCAAGGAGTGCACTGAAAGGGATCCATGGCTCCAGATACATATGTAGCAGAGGATGCCCCTGCCCAATAGTAACAAGAGGGAAGGCCCTTAGTCTCCTGGGAGGTAAGAAGGTTTGATGCCCCAGAGTAGGGGGATGCTGGAACTGTGGAGTGGGAGAGTGTGGGTGGGTGGGGGAGCACTCTCATAAAGGCAAAAGGGATGGGGAGGACAGATGTAGGATGCTGGGGTGCTGGAGGGGTAACCAGGAAGTGGGATATCATGGAATGGTGGATTGGTAGAGAGGGCAGCCAGGAAGTGGAGTATCATTTGAGATGTAAATGAATGAAATGATTAATAAAAATTAAGAGAAAATAAAGGAAAGAGCTACATGTAGTAAATTTTATTAATTTAACTTATATTTCATCAATATTATTTCTTTTGCATAGTTTTGTGTAAACACAGTAGTTTTCAAAATTATAAAATTGTAGTTTATCTTTTATTTTGCATAACATAAAAATAAGAATTTATATGAAGAAAAGGAGAAAATTATCAATGTAAGAGAAAAGGATTCATTTCCCCAGAACTCTGATAAAAAGATCTATTAGGTAAATATCCATTGCCTTAGTTCAAACTTATAAAAGGCTTAACAAATGAGCTTGACTTCTATAATAAAGAGAAGAGATACCTGAAAAGCCACAGCACAGACGAATTAATTGAGTTTCATTAAGATTTTGATGATATTGGCGTATATACTTATGCAATGTGGCATATGATGCTCAGACTATCAGACTAGTAAATGGCTTTAGTATTGACTGTGGCTTTTGGAAATTAGGTGATTAGTGATTTAACAGAAAATGGTTAAAATAAAAGAAAATGGAAAAGAATTTAAGAACCACTAGGGAAAATTCTGTGCTGCTGCCGTAAAAGAGTAATATGTGGTATTGCTTTTTTTCTCACTTAGGAATGTTGCTTATTTTTAAGATGAATTCAGACATTAAAGTAGTGTTCAAAGGTTCATTTTGTGTTCTGCATAAGAGGCTTTAAAAATTGTTATTTTTCCTAGACCTGAAATTGCAGGTAATCTGCTTGTATCATCTTTTATCAGCATCATTACTTATGTAATCAGTGTCCAAGTCACAAACTAAAGCTTTCCTAGGAATCCATCAGAAGTTCCAATCCTAAATGATGACAATATTACTACAGAAAGGAATTTCAAGTGAAATTCAAAGAACCATCTGAGTTTGGGGGACTTTTTAATCTACTAAATCACAGAAAATTGTAAATTATTTATTGTGTGGCCTTTTACAAAGGAAGAGGTTATACTAAGATCTTTCCAAAGCATGAATTGGAAAACAAATTCTATTTCTTATATAGTCCATTGGTGCTCTCCAGTAAGAAGTACAATGCATTAAAATTATAAGTGAGATTTATTTTAATTATATACTCTGTTGGTAAATATAAGATAGACATAAGAGAGACCTTGTAAACTTAACAATCATTTGCAATAATTGTCATAGATAAATATTGATCTAAAAATAAAATTTATAGAATTGGAATTTGGACACATGAATAGAACTGTGAATGTGGCTTCATGAGAAACAGGAAACATAAGGAATGTTAGTAATTAGACAAGAAGATATCCAAAGGGATATGTTGAAAAATTCATGATTGGTGAGCTACAGAATAATCACAATATTAAACAATACTTTACTCACCCAAGACTGTTTATGTGTCTCTAGTGAGAAGCTGATGGAAAGACGACTTAAACAGACACATGTGACTGAATAAAGACTAAAATATAGTAAAAATATAGTAAAAAGGCAGAGGGGAAAATTCCAGAGTTAGTGTTTGACTTTTATTATTAAGAGAAAATAAATTATTTTACTCATGAGAAAACAAAGTACCTAGAGCTATTATACTTTATTCTTGAGGAAGCAAAAATCCTCAGGAAAGTATTGTGCAATGATCCCTTCACTGCTTTCAATATAAATCATCACCTATGGCTGTGTGTGTGTGTGTGTGTGTGTGTGTGTGTATGTCTGTGTGTACATTGTGTGCGTGAGTGTGTGTTGTAAGTTGTGTGTGTTGTGCGTATGTGTTCCATGTGTTGTATGTTTTCTGTGTGTGCTTATGCACATGCATGTGTGTAAATTTTGAATTTTGTTTGTTACATTCTTCACATGAGGTACTGACTCTCAATAGGTTCAGCATTTAAACTTTCTCGACAGTAATTCACTCTTATTAAACATCAAAATTACAAAGTACTGTTTTATGAGTATAGTTTTAAGTCATGTAAGGTACTTTAGGGGAACTTAAAATTTTATAAAAACAATAAAGGATGCAAATTACTCCACTGAGTAGAATAAAAAGAAAGAGAAAAGAGTGAAGGTAGACGATAAGCAGGTGGGACTGCTCAAGGCAATTTACTCCACTTCTTTCAAATTATTTTTAAAAATTAATGGAATTCCATTTATAATACCACACACTTGCCCTCACATAATTTTAAGTGTTACATGCTAATAGGATTGGAAAATTTACTAAAAAATTATATTGAGATAATATAATTTAACATCTATTGATGTTAAAATCTACTGTAACAAGGATAGCCTTGATGTTTGCACAGAACTGGGACTTGTTATCTGACAACACACTTTCAAAATATTTTATGTTTAAAATCTAATTCATTTTCCACAACCCACAAATAAACACTATAATTTCATGGTATGAACTAATAGAGAATACAGGTTTTGGATAACATGCCAAGTTTCACACAATAGAAATAGAAAAGTAAAGAATAGATAGAAAACTGGAAAATATGGCTGCATAACCTTATTCCTCTTAGCTAAAGTTCGACATTATTGAATTCATCTTATTGTAGTATGCTATATTGCTCTTAAATAGGCAAAGTGCTGACTGGAGACTCGATCTATAACTTGTTTGAATTAGCTAACATAAGTGATTTTGATAAACCAGTTTGGAAATGAGGATTGAATGATCTGATACATTTTCTTTAGCTCCTTTGAGAAAATCAAAATTAATTAAAAGTGAACTCAGAGTTTAAATATATCAAACCAAAATTAAAGTTTATGCATAACATTTTAAATATCGATTTAGATATTTCAGACAGGGTTCAAAAGAAAAATATAATGATGACACCTCTAAATGTTAAATCTATTCACTGCAAATAAATAAAGAAGAAAAATAATAAAATAACCAAGAGGATATATTTCTTATGTACAAGAAATTCTTGGTGTTTAGAATGTTTATTAATCTCCAAGGTATTACAGAGGAGTCCTGAGGAAATATACAAGTTAATTTACTTAGTGAAGGTGAATGTAAATATTTTTAAAAAATAAGTGCTACTTACTTTCCTGAGGTCAAACAGAAATCTGTACATTTGTATGCCGGAAGACATGTATGGCAGTATTACAGCTACTTGTTTAGAAATTGATAAAACATAGCAGAAACCAAAATATTCCTTGCTGGAGGAGTTGCTGATGCTAGGGTACATTATTATAATGGAGTATTAGTAACTAGTAATCATTACAACTTACATTCTGCATGCAGTCAAAAGTCTTAAAGTCACTCTGAAAACACAGCCTGTGAGCAGCTGTTTGTTTTGAGCTTTAAAGCACACAGTACAAAATGTCTACAGGCACATCTGCCCTGGAAGTTTGAAAATATTTAGAGATTTTAAAATGTAGGATAATAATTCCTTTTGTGAATTGAAAAATGTGCAGAAAATGAAACATGATATGGAATAAGACATAAGAATTTGCGGTACTTTGTATCTTAGCCTAGGTGGTATATGAAGAGTGAATACAGTTTGTCTATACGTTGGCATTTCTTCAAAACACAGTGACAATATAAGCTAAATAAACCATGTTCTGTCATAACAAAGCTCACTAATGGTTGTCAAGTTAGGAGGGAAGAAATATTTCTTTTTTGAAATCAGTCATGATAACATTTATTTGGTTTCAAATAAAACTAAAGTGTAGCTAATAACAGGAGTAAAAGCTTTCTATCTACCTTTGAATAGCCTTTTGGCTGTCAAAAATTGTTGTGATGATACAAACTGAATATTGTTCCATTTCTGAACTATAATTAGAATAGTTTCTAGAAAAAAATGGAACACTGTGGTGTTTTATGATAATTATTAGTTATATTAAAATTGTTCAGAAGAAGATGAAAGTCACATTAAGATATGTCTTTAGAAGTAACGTATTTCTAGCTATTTTTTCTTTTAAATATGAGCTCTTTTAATTCAACTTAACAATTAGATCCCCTACTCATTCACTGCAGCATGAGATGATCTTTAACCACTTTTTGCCACATAATATATCTTCCTACTGGGTGTTGTCTGTGTGCAATTATTTTGATTCGTGATTTAACTAGAGAATTCTAAGCTGTGGTCTTTTTGAAGGCTTACACATCAAATGGCTTAGCAGAAGAATTACTACCAGGAAAGAATAAATAAGATGCATTTGCCTAAAGTACTAAGTACTATGTACCTAAATTGTCACATTTAATCTCTTACATCATGACCAGCCATTACTTAGGTTGTGGCTCTTCTCTCGAAGGACTAAAATATTCCCTCCTGTAAGAAAGAGGTAATGGGATCAGGGAGTTTGTGGTGATATTGTTTCTCTTAGTAATGTCAAAATCTGTAATCATAAAATCTCACCGACATAACTACCTAGACATGGGTTGAGCAAGAATAACACCAATAGACATTTTAAAGTGGATAAAGAGTACCCCACGTGCATGACCCCTACCCCAAAAAACTACAGGCAATCCTGGAAAGCTTATTAGGAGAAACGGGATCCTAAGTGGAAGAGCACACCGATTGGTTGGTTATCCAATATCAATGATCAGCCCAGAAAACATATGTAAGTGTGGCATATACATACTAAGCTACTTATATAGTAATGATACATACATACATGCATACATACATACAAACATATATATATATGCAAGTAAAATAAAATGAATAAATAGATCATGATTTTTAAAATGAGCAAGTAGGCGTGTATGAGAATTGTAATGATGAAAGGCAAGGGAGAAATGACACAACAATCATCTCAAAAAGAACAGAAAACCCCAACAACATAGAGCAAATCCTACAAGGCCCATAAAATGGTAAGAAATCTGTGGGATTTACAAACCCCTTCATGAGATTATAAGAGGAGAGAACAATTATTGGGAATGCTGTAGACTTCAAGTTGTTCGGGAGAATTTCAGTGATGCTGCTTTTGTGAGTTATCATCATGGAATCTCCATGCTTCTGGAAATAAACCACAGTCAATCCATTTCTTTCAAAATACACTTGCATCTTGCAGTTTAGTTGCTCTCATGCTGCTTTGCTCTTGGGGAAATACATACCTGCTTGTAGGATCCTAAGAAAAGTCACAGAACAAGCACCAATTCCATTTTATCTGTATCTCCCTACTTATGTCACCCTTTGGCATATAGATATCTTCTATCATAATACATTTTTCAAAACAATTTTGTAACAATTTTTAAGATATTTTTCTCTTATTTATAAACATCATTTTTACTAGTTCTGACATCACAGTTATAGTACTTATTACTTATTTTATTATATTTACTATGTTTGAAAAGTTTTTAGAAACTTCACTCTACATGATACGTATTTTTATTCTTTCTTCCCCTTTTTGCCTTCATTTCTTAGAAACAGCTATACACATATATGATCCATTTCTTTCACTTATTCTGAAAATATTTCTGTCAAACATAAAATTGTTTTGGTAAAAATATGAATATAATAAAGTGATATATTATGCCAACAAAACCTTGACTTTCTTCTCCTTCTTCTTCCTTTCCTTCTTCTGATTATTATTATTTATTATTATTTTCTTTTTCATACAATAGATACCAGCTGCAGCCAAACCTCCCTTTCTTTTTTCCTCTATTGCCACCCACATACCTTCTTCTCCAGATCCATTCTTAACACCATTTCTCTTCAGAGAAAAATAGAGCTCTCACTTGCTCAACAATGTTCATAGCAACTTTATTCATAATAGCTAGAAACTGGAAACAACCTAGATGTTCCTTAACTGAAAAATGAATAAAAGAAAATGTATTTTTATACTTTGACTTGCTTTGTCATCTGAATATTTCTTCAATATTTGTGGTGTTTTGAATTAGAATGTTCCCTATAGTCTTAGACAGTTGATGATGCTGTTTGGGTAAGCTTAGAAGTGTGGTGTTGTAAGATGTAATTCAACTTGTTATGTTGCAAGATGTAAGTCAACTTTTTGTTCAAGATACAAAAATCTCAGGTGTTCCTGCTTCAGTGCCTAATCCCCGATTCCCCATTATTTTGGTCACTTATCTACCTTGGATGGCATGCTTGCTTTTGTAAGCTGCTTTAGTCATACTCATAGCAATACATAACTAATACAGCAGCTGATACTGAAGAGTGGGCTATGGTCAGGGAGAACCTCACCATACTGGGTTTGGGGGAAGGTAGAAGGTTAAGCTTTGAACTAGAAAAGTAGTTGAATCCTGGAAAAAAGCACGTAATGGCTCACTATTGCAGAAGCTTGAAAGTAATAAAAAAGCAACAGGGGATATGGAGGCTGAACTCAGGAGCTTTCAAAAGGGAGCATTAGCACCTGTGTTAAAGACCTATACTATGAAACTGAGGCAAAGAATGTGGCTGCTTTCTGTTCTTGTCCTAAGAACTTTCCTGAGACTGATTTCAAAAGTAATGGAGTAGTGTCCTTGCTGCAGATTTGAGCATAGTCTAATAGGACTCTCTTATGCATATCTACAATAAAAATGATCAAACGGAGCAGAAAAAAAAAATAAACAATTTGAAGAGAAAAGCACCAGAAAATTTCATGTTGCAGCCAAGACTTGTGCTGAAAGAGCTAAAGAGGTTAAGAAAGGGCCTGATATTTATTAAAAATTTTTTACACCTAGAAAAGAACAATAAGCAAAAGCTGCAGCCAATGTGGTTTAAGAGAGTCTGGATGTACCCTAAGCTGGCAACTGTGCGTGGCAGTGTCATCCACATCTATTGGCTTTAGAATAATGAAGGAAATCAAGTGAAGGTCCTGGAATCTTCTTCTAGGATTTCAGAGACCTGCTGATACCAGGCAATGCATGACAGAATTTCCTGCATGAAGACCCTGAGTGGACAAGAGGCCCTGAGAGGTCACTGTACAAAGTTACGGAAGTGAAGCCTGGGTTGAGTTTGAGACTCCAAGATATTAGAAATGCCAGAACTATGGGTTATCTGCCAATGAGAGCCACACACAGGGAATGGAACTGTCCAAAAAGAGAGAAGTATTTAGTAGGCAGTGAAACTGTGAGGGCAGGACCTTTTGATATGTGACATGAAGCTGTAGGATTTGACAATTACCCTGTTGAGTTTTAGTTTTGCTTTTTCTAGTATTTCCTCAGTCTAGCCCCATTTCTCCCTGAGGGAATGAAATGTCTACTCTGTGTCAATACGTGTTGGAAGTGTATGATTTGCTTTTTGATTTCCTAGGGCTTGCAATTAAAAGACTGCTCTTGATTCTCAGAATATACTTACTTTAACAAATAATAAAGCTCAACTAGTACCTAAATTTTTAAAATTTAAAACATTATAAATTTTAGTGAATTTTATGAGTTTTTCTGAGGTTTAAGAAATCAGTGAGGAAAAAATTATTTTTACTTTGCTTCAAAAGTTTAATATCAAAACAGCAGTTTTGTTATTTTCTCTTCAGATTATTGCACACCCAATTCCACAATATTTTACTCACAGTATAAATTAAACATTCCTTTATTAGTCAAAAAGTCATCATTGTAGTCATCAGAACAGAAACTACATTTTTATAAAATTTACCTATATGAGTCTACACTATAATACTAGAGTAATTATTGCTCACATCTTACCAAAAAAAAAAAAAAAAAAGGCCTATGTAATTTTTTCAAAATGCAAACAAAATCACTAGTTGAGCATAGTAGACCATGCTATGTATCAGTTTCTTTAGAGACTGAAACACTCTACCCAGAAGGGCAGTTCAATAAGACAGGAAGTAGACAACTCAAAATTATCTTAACAAAGTCAGTAAAATGGACCATTGGCTTTCTCCTTCCCCAGTACTCTATAAACAGGAGAAACCACTGATAATTGCTCCTCAACAAGGCAAGTTGTAAAGAAACTTCTCTGGCAAGCACAGCTTGTCTGGAAGAAGCAGACGCCAACTGATATGAATACAAGAAAAAAGACAAATTGAGCTGCTTGAAGGATGCTCAGATCAACTGCGATCCCTGGAATGGACGCTCTACAATGTTTTGAGCTGCCTTTAGACTGTGTAATATACTCCTAACATGCATTTTCTACTAAATAATTTTTTCTGCTACTTGTGTACACAGAATGATAGTACAATTTTCTTTGATCTTGGGTTTGCTAGCAAAAAATCTACTGTCTATATGTTAGTTAAAAATGCATATACAAAAATGCAAACATCTAGTATGGGGACAAATTCTACTCAAAACAGTTATTGTTTATGAGAATCATAATTTGAGTATATTGATGCTGATATCATTCCAAGTAATTCTTTTATGTTGAATACATTTTTAATGATTTCAGACTTTTCATCTAAACAGATGTACCTTGAAGAGTATTTGCTTTTTTCTGGTGTTACACTGATGAAATAACTTGGCACCAATTTGTTAGGTTATAAAACTGGGTACTTTGCTTGAACCAATTTTATATTAGCATAAAACTTCTGCATACTCAGCTCTGAGTGTCTCCCCGTGGAAAGAAAGTGGCCTTTCTTACCATTTTATTACCTCATTCATCAGTGTTTTATTTGCAAATTGGTTGCTTCCATGGATGTCTTTCCACACTAATAAGCTACAACTTAGTACTGCCCAACAACTGTGCAGCCCGTTAGGGTTAATTTCAGAGGCAAAGTAATTCAATACTCTAGCAATTCCCTGGGAGAGACTAAGTTGGGACAGGATTAGTGCAGACATAAAAACAAGCTTTAAATAGTCCTTCTGAGGTAGCTACTCATATATTTATCTCCATCCTTAAGCCTTAATTACAGCGGATGTTAGAAATAATGGCAACATCATCACGTGTACTTGTTGCTTTAGGCAGAGTGTGCAGGTTGTGAATGCACAGTTGTGCAATAACCCAAGCTGATTATTTGTGATAGGTGAGATAATTGTCTATCTGCTCAAAGTAACTGTTGATCATTATCTACTCTCTGCATTAAAACAAAATACAGGGTCTCACCAAGTCCACAAGGTTGATAAAATAATGCCTATCTCTTCATTTCCTGACTCCACACCATGGCTTAATGCTTACATAGAGAATTATCACTTTCACTTTCTTCTTTTCCTCAATTTTACAATGAATCAAATCACAATTTATCACAAAAGAAATGTGCTCCAGGCAAGTGTGAACATGTAAAGATAAAGACATTTGAACTTTGCTGTGTACTCTCCCAGAGTCTGTTACACACAACTGACTTATCAGTTACTATGGCCAGATAAAGAAATAGTTCATTTCTATGGCATCTGCTGTTATCATCACTTGAAAGTGATGGGTGTACTGTATTCAATAAGCTTCATTTTCCATATATCGTGCGATGGGCCTAGCTTTTTGGTAGAAATGCATCTTGAAATTAAATTAGCTTTTTTTTTTATGTCACAGAGAATTGAGTTCTTGTAGTTAATTGATACAAAGTCACTTTATCTCCTCTATCAGATTAAAATATGCACAAACTATAACTGCATTAGATAAAACATTGTGATTTTAAGTTAGAGTTTAAGTAAAAGTAAATCATTACCTTTTAACTTTCCATAGAATTTAAAGCATTACCATATTTTAAAGAGAATAATTGGTCAGCTGTATCTTTCTTCCAGAATTTCAAAATTAACAATTAATATGGACCACAAAATTGGTTTGAAGATATGCACTATCTTCTGAATTTAAAAAATAATGTTTCTGCTCAAAGAAAAAAAAAAGAATAGATAATTTATTCTGAAGTCAAAGAGCAATGACTCATAATGGTTCTAATATCACATGGAATTAGAAAACAATTACTTGAAGTTTTTATAATTAGATTTTTTAAAGTCATAAATCAACACACTTTTCAAAGGTATTGGTGTGTACATCAGATAGATAGCCTACAGCTTTACTTAAGCAAAGAATGAAAGCTATTATTATTTTTGTACTGTTTAAAATACCTTAAGATGCTTTTTACATAGCAGCTACATCTAGTTCCATGTTGTAATTATTTAATTAGTGTAAGTACCATACATGAAATTGCATAATTTAGACATATAATTAAGTAAATGTTAAGATGCATCATTAATTGGCATACAGAATGTCTATGTTTACACTTAATACATTTAGTAACAACTCTAACTTGGTAAATCATTTTTATACTCAGAATTTTAAGAGTCTGATATTTTGGATACTAATTAATCAAGACATAAGTCGACAAAGCTATTTTTCTATGAATATACACCAGGAAAGTAGGATTTAAATTTCATCTTATATGGATACTGAACAATATTTTTAGTTTGTTTTTCCAACATTTTGTGACTATATTATACAGTTTCTTTTGAAGACTCATTGGATTATTTACTACATATGCCTTAATCTTAGTTAAAAATGATATAATGCAAAGCTAAAAATAAAATATTGTCAAACAAATCTTTGAAATCCACTCATCACAATCAACTTTCATTAAAAAATATAATCAGATATGGTAAGATGGCTTGTTGCTTAAAAATACTGGCTGGTCTTACTGAGGAACTAGGTTTGATTCTCAATAGCTTACAAATATCTGTACACCATTTCTAAAGGATCTGACTCCCTCTTTTTCCCCTCTAGTAGACATAAAGATATGCATGCAGATAAACACCCAAGAGCATGTTTTAAATTGTTTTTAAATGAAGATTAAAGAAGCATATTTTGATAACATATTCAAACATTTCAAACATACTTGAAACTTATACATGTCTATGTTTGGGAAAGGGGAGAACATTTGAAATGTAAATAAAGAAAATATCCAGTAAAAAAAAATTATGATTTACATCTTGATGTTGAGTTGAAGGTTTATCCATTAATATTTATGAATTTTTAAATATTCAGGTTAACTCATTTTTTCCATTCTAACTATCTGTGGTGGTTTGAATATTCTGAATGCTAAGTCACAAGGGAGTGGCACTATTTTAAAGGATTAAAAATATTAGTGGGTGTGGTTCTGTTTGAAGAAGTGTCACTGGATATGGGCTTTGAGGTTTCAAAAGTTCATTCCAAGCCCACTGTCTCTACCTCTCTGCCTGTAGCTGTCAACTACTTCTCCAACACCGTGCCTACCAGGCCTGTAGCCATGTATCCTATCCTTCCACTAATAGACTAAACTCTGAAATTGTGAGCAAAGCACCCAATTGAAGTATTATTTTCAATAGGAGTTGCTTTTTCATGGCCTCTCTACACAGTATTAGAGTTACTAAGTTACTAGTTATGAAGACACTATCTTTATCTATTTTTATTGTAGGTTACAGTATCTCAGACTACATAATTTATAATGAACAACAATATGAAAACATTTTTTATAGACCTGAAAGCTGAAAAGTCTAAAGCACTGATGGCAACTTCTGGAGAGAGTCTTCTTTCTGTTACTATATGGTAAGAAGTGCAAGGTAGAGAAGCACCATGAAGGGCAAACAATTTCAATGAAGAAATTATTTCTATAAAGAAGGGTAGAGTTTTGATGCCCGTAACCCTTCCCAGTAATCCTACCTTCTTCAAATACTGTAAGGGCAAGAACTTAATACAAGCTTTGGATGAAATAAATGCCCAAATCATGTTTCATAATTGAAAAAGATTTTCAAACAATTTTTCATTTTGAATAATGATGGTATTCACAAATATGAATTCATATTTTCTCTTGATCACCATTTATTTAAATGCTGATGACCATATTTTATCTGTCCTCTGGCATTTTCCATGGTCAGGAAAGAAATAAAGAAAGAAATTAAAGACTTTGTGGAATTTAACAAAAATGAAGGAACAACATACCCAAACTTGTGGGACAAAATGAAAGCAGTGCAAAGAGGAAAATTCACAGCTCTGGGTGCCTCCATAAAGAAACGGGAGATCCCACACTAGCAGCTTAACAACACAACTGAAAGTTCTAGAACAACAATAACAAAAGCAAATACACCCTAGAGAAGTAGATTGCAGGAAATAATCAAACACAGGGCTGAAATCAACCAAGCAGAATCAAAGAGAACTATACAAAACATCAACAAAAACAGGAACTGGTTCTTTGAGAAAATCAACAAGACAGATAAATCTGCAGCCAAAGTAACTAGAGAGTTATGTATTTTTAATGAACAATAAATATAGATGTTATGTAGATGTATAGAATGTGTTAAAATATAAGAATGATCTACTAAGAAAATTGAGACAATGCATATTTTGTAAATACATCTTAGTAGAGCTTAAAATAATGTCAAAATATATACATAAAAGAAATGTTGACAACTGCTTTGACTAATGAAACTGATGTATTCATTTTTATCTATCCTGTAACATTTTTTATATTTTAATTACACATAATAGATTCATTTTTATAATCAGAAAGTCTTAATTATTTAAAGCTTGAGCATTTATTTTATTTTTGAGGTTTAAAAGATGGTATTATTATAAATGTCAATAAAATATGACCAAATTCAAAAAAAGTTATACTAACAAATGTTTCTCTCTGATGAGCACTGAACCCATTAGCATTCCAATAATCCCATAAATATAGTGGACTTCTTATGTGGTAGAGACCAGAATAGGTTCTACTCTCACTGAACCCCTAATTACAATAAAAGTGGGTTTTATAAACTCATTAAATATAGATCTAATTGTGGTTCTGAGGAAAAAATAAATAACTTCATACATTTCCCAAAAGCATCTTCTACTGAGCTGTGTCCCCATTTCCATCTAACTAAAAATGATTATGTTATCATGTAGAATACTTGATTATGCTTAAAAGAATATAGACAATATTCTACTTTAAAATAACCAGTACAAATACAAGCCTGCAACATTTTCTTGCCATTTTTGGAGAACCATTATATTTCTCCTCATTATATTAAGAATATAGACAATTCGCATCTTGTGGTATGTGTTTCCTTTCTATATTTTATTTATTATATTTTATTTATGGAACAACTGGCTGTATTCTTTAGACACAATACAAAGACTTCAAACCAATTTTATATAGTAATAAGCTTTGTACTAAAAAGACTTGAAATAAAAATTAATATAAAAAAGCAAGTATAATGTCAATCAGCCTCACCTATATATCAGTATATGAATGTAATCAAAATTAAAATATTAAAAGCAGACAAGTTTCTGACAAAAAATAATTTAGGGAAATTTTATTTTTTGCATATTTTCATAATATTGGGAATCTTGTCTCCTATTGCAAGCACTGATGAAGTGTTCATTCTTTCATTCTAAAAAAGCCACTGGGTCTTTGAATGATTTCAGGCAGAAATCATAAGCTCTACTATTTCTAAAATGGCTGAATTTCTAAACCAAGAATTACCAGCATATCTGACTATCTGCATAGATTCTATATTATTTTAGTATGTGTATTTTGTTTGGTTACCAATGAGCATATCAAAGTTACTTACAGGAGTATGGGAGAGGGTTTAGTATAGAATCTCAAAGACTCAAATGACACTGGATTCCTAATATCTCCCGCTAGAATAACTAGTAGCTCATAAAATTTAGAAACCTTGCGTACACTGCACAGCTGGTATGTGATCTTAGCTAATTCTTCCATTGAGTGTGACTGGTTCGAATGAGTCTTTTAAGGTTTGTTAGGAGCCGCAGTGAGCGTGACAACATTCGCCATTATAAGATGGCGCAGGCATCCTGTGCTCCAACAAGTAAACAACTAACTGCGCAGGTGCAAAAGGCAAAAGCACACCAAAGTCATTGCCCATCCCGGGGCGTAATATGGGGTGATGAGTGAACAGCCAATCAGAAGTGAACACACCACTCTAGGATACATATAGCAGTGCCTTTCCCGGGCTTGGGGTCTTCCACTTCTGCTGATACAAGAATAAAGCCTCGTTGTAGTAACTACCCGAACACTGCCTCACGTGTCTCTTTCGCAGGCTAAGGGGACACGGAAGGGGCGTGGCACCAACTCAGTGAGGTAAAGCAGAGGCCTGATCCCCTGTGCAAAATGAGATATTGTAATGGGTTTCTTCTCTTGTCGTCGTGCAATGAGTAATACTTCCCATACCCATCTCAATGCCTTTTTGTCGGGGAAAGGGAGCCTCCACTCTGGAGTGCCCGGCGGCTGTCCGTGCGTGGAGAGGAGGTTTTGGCATCAAACCTTTGTGCAATCAGGCATACTTTCGGGAAATCTATCCACACTCGTGGAACATTCCCTGTCGAGTACCCACTCGCAACAGCTCTAAATATTCAGGTACCACAGTTATTCAGGCAAGGGCTGGCTAGACTTAGACCTCTCATCAACCCAGTGCAATGGGCTGAACACTTGGGGTGCATCGACTGAGGGTCTCAGTCATCAGATACTTTCTTAGCCTAGATAGCCAAATTTCAGGGGAAGATCCTTGCTCAAGGCTATGAGTGCTTGGGCGATAGCGACCTTGTCACGTTTTTGTTGGGCTCTGAGCTTGCAGACCAACCATAACATGAACACTAATCCACAACATAGGGCTGCACCAAACAGGCCTATCCCCACCCTTTAAGAAAGAAAGAAAAGGCAGAGGTAAGCCAAGAAGTAAAATCGCCGGGGGTAACAGGGTCCACTCATGTTCCATTAAGGCTCAAAATCCAGATCTGCAATCGCTGCTGCATCTGGTCCAGCTCCCTAGTCCAATATTCCCTTGTAAATAAGCAGAAAGATTATGGCTTTGAATAAATGTATCATTCATAAATCTCAGAGGTGTAATACATAGAGGTTGCTGACACCCGGAGGCAAGGGCGGGGCCGAGGGACTCAAGGTCTTTCTTAGTCTTATCTCAGAACAGTTATTTTTTGTATAGGCGGCTGCCTCCTCCTCTAGGCTTTCTTCTTCGGAGCTGCTAAGGTCTATGGCGACAAGCTCCTTAATGGGGTATAGGGGGGTCCTTTTGACCTCCACTCTCTCTTCACCAGCTGGTGAAGGGTCCTTAACCTTAATAGGCCCTGCAGTGGCCCCTGTTCCTTTTGAGTACTCTTTTCTTTGACCAGGTTCCTTGGCCTGTCTCTGTTGCCCAGGCTTTTTTGCCTGCTTCTCCTTTCCTGGCTCCTTGGCCTTATCTTTTTCCCCAGGCTCCTTGGCCTGATGCCGGCTAACACGCTCTGTTTCTGATACCCTGGAGTGGACCTCTCTTGAAACCTCTTGACTTGAACTAATAGCTGTGCTGCGAGCTGGATCCCCACAACACAAATAAGCTAAAAGCAAAACCAACACAAGCAAGAGGCCAACTAGTGCAGCGGAGGCAATGGGTGAAAATCCGCCCACAATGAAGGCTTCCACCCCAAACATATCTCTCAGAGACATACCTCGATCCTGTAGTCTTTTAACCTGCCCCGAATCTCGGAGGGTCTCTGCAGTGCCTTGAAATTCCCGGGTTTCGGCACCAGATATTCCGCGCCCCTTATGAGTCCCCTTTGCCAGCGAAAGAGACACGTGAGGCAGTGTTCGGATAGTTACTACAGTGAGGCTTTATTCTTGTATCAGCAGAAGAGGAAGACCCCAAGCCCGGGAAAGGCACTACTATATGTACCCTAGAGTGGTGTGTTCACTTCTGATTGGCTGTTCACTCATCACCCCATATTATGCCCCGGGATGGGCAGTGGCTTGGCGTGCTTTTGCCTTTTGCACCTGCACAGTTAGTTCTTTACTTGTGGGAGCACAGGATGCCCACGCCATCTTGTAATGGCGAATGTTGTCACGCTCATCGCGGCTCCTAACAAAGGTTTTATAACTTTATACACTTATCGTGAAGGGAGGAGCCTGATATATTTGGTCACTTTCAGGGACTTCCTGAAACACTGAAACATTAAAACATTCTGATTTTAAGGAGTTCCTTGAAAGAGTGAATGTTTCACCTCCTTTAGGAAATTCTGTTGTGGACCCTCACACACCCCTTTAAACATCCTCTCTGATTTTTGATCAATTCTTTATTAGTTTAGTCTATCATTGTAGCATATCAAGACTGTTCTTCTGTCATAAAATATAATAGATAATCCTCCTACATCCATGTTGTCTAAAACTGTGTCACAATCTAAGTCACTTGTAGAACTCCTACAAACTCCTATAGTCCTTACTGAAGAAGTTCATTCATTGATATTGTCTCATGAGCCAGCATTTTAATGTTATATTTACTTAGCAAACAGTTGTCCTCTGGTAATATTCTGTGACTCATCTGCATTTTTCTATTTTAAGAGATCTTAATGGGCTCTCAAATAAGTTACTGAATTCTTGATTTATATTTCTCACATATTACTCTACTCATAAATGCACACTCACGTTTTTGTTCATCCCAACTCATTCAAACTAACTATTAATAGCTTTCCATTTATACGTTCAGCATCATAGGAAAAGAAACTGGTGTACTGAAATACTGTTAATCATTCCTGGATGTAAGGGATAATCTAGAATTAGCAACATATGTGATAGATATCCTACTTGGGTCACCCAAGTTCCTAGTTGTAAGACAATCACCAAGTTACTTCTCTTCAGTGTATTAGTGATGAGGCTCTGTCCCTGTGGTAGTTTGAAAGTACCATCTTGATGAGACTGAGAATTATACTCTGAGTGTGTCTTTGTGTTTTCAGAGAGGCTTAAGTAGTGTTTACAACACAACAGATATGAGTATCTGAGGCAACATACACTCAATATTACAGGGGATGCTGTATGCTAGAAATAAAACCCTAGATTGTCGCGGCCTGAGATTCCCCACACTTGGGGGCCAGAAATGTTGAGGACTGCTCTACCAACATTTGGGGTCCAAAATGTCTCGGACCACTCTGTCAGTGTTCGAACCTGCACTGCCAAAAGCCTTGGGGGCTAAGTTGTTAGAGCCCGCACTGCCCCAAGCTGCTCCGGTCTTCGGGTCAGGGTTCAGCAAGAGAGAGAGTGAGGATGGATTCGAAGAATGGAGACCAGGCAGAGTGTGATTCAATCCCGTTTATTCTTTAGTCTCTCTTCTTCTCCAAGTCCCAAGTCTTGAGTTTCTAGTTCCTAGTCCCTAGTGCCTCCAAGTTCCAAGTTACTTCTTCCAAGTGCTAAGTGCCTAATACCTAATAATTCTTCTTCCGAGTTCTCTAGTCCAACTGTCTTCTTCCTCAATGCCTAATTCCTACTCCAAGTTGTACTCTAAGTTGTACTCTCTAACCTAATTCCTAGTTCCAAGTTGTACTCTGAGTTCTCTAATTCAAGTGTCTTCTTCCTAGTTGTCCTGAGCTCTTCTGTCTGTCTCTCACCTTTTATATGTCTCACTTCTAAGCCACACCTTTAGGTCAAGCTTTTAAGTCATGCCCTTAAGTCTTGTCTCTAAGTCTCAGCTCTAAATCACAGCTTTAAGTCTCATATACCCAAGGGAAGATCCTGGGTATCTAAAGCAAGATGTTATCAGAGTGTGCTCAGCTGTTGTAGGGTGATGTAATCAAGTCCCTTGTCAGGGTATATAGCTCAAGATGGCTGCAAGGATGATATCCACCTTCTGTCAGCTCCCCACACTAGATGATATAAATCCCAGGTAAGTAATCTGCTATATATAATCCAGACTGATTTATAATTTGCTTTTCTTCCGTTTCTTTTTTAGTGACTATCCTTCTGCTTTCAGATATACCTCTATAAGCAGTTCCAGGCTGGACTCAACCTCACAGTCTTCCTGGCCTCTGTATGTCATGTTACAGGCATATGCCACCATGCCTGAGTAACACATTTAGTTCAGTTTCAAAATCTTTTTGTGTTTCGCTTTTAACAGTTGCAACTAATGAAGAATTATTAATAATATATGTTAAACAGGATATCGCTAACGGGGTTTTTTTCCTAAGATAAGAATATAAGGCAAATGAATAACCAGTGATAAGTTTAAATTCTTACTTTATAACCAATTAACTACATCGCTTATGTCATAACAAATTCTATAAGTCTTTGTGGCTACTTTATGTACCACTCAGAAATTCAAATCTCATCTGACTGACAGATTCTTGGAAGACTAGAGATCATACTGAAAACTATTATGCTGGGTATTTGTTAAATGATGGGCATAAGTATTGTTTAATAGACATAAAATTAATACTCTAAATTTCTATAGAGTCTTTGATTTTATAATCCAAGTAGAAAATATTACAGTATTATTTTGCTACTGATTCTGGCTTTTCAATATCTTTACATAAAATTTGCCCATTTTCCAAATTTTTCCGCCTTGATGGAATAAGCAGTACATGGATCTTTTATTTATATAAGTATCTATTAGTACCTGAAAAGCTACTGATCATTGTTGTACAAATCTCTGGTAGATCTTTCAATTTTCTGATCCTGTGTTGACTATAGAATTCAAAGTCAGTGTGTCATTACAATGTGAATGTTAGCCATACATTATTGCTGAGTGTTACTTAAGATCAGTTAACTACCGTATGGAACTTTTTATACTTCAGGATAACTGTGAACTTCTCAGAACCTCTGAAAAAAATTGTCGATGAGTTTCCCCTAGCATGTAATTTATATAATCACAAAGAAATTTTAGTCATGGAAGGTTATAAATAAGTATTTTTTTTCTAGTTTTGATTATTTATTTTTGTCACTCAGGGATCCATCATTTTATATCTTCACTTTGAGTTCAAAACTAGCTTTCCCCTCTGTGCAGCGCCAACCCTGACCAGCAGGAATTAAGACATGGAACAACCAGTTCTTTCTCACAGCAGTTTACTCAGGATGCTTAGAAGTTGGTAGTCAAGATGGCGAGCCCGTGATCCCTTCCCAGGTGCAGCTTATAAGCCCTGCCAGGAGCCCATGAACTCATGCCACATATCATCTCTCTATAGGCTCGTGATGCTTGCATAAGATCAGGCCACCTTGAAGCACAGCCTTCACACCTAATAAGGACTTGTTTATCACTTGGCCCTCGGGTGGCTATCGCCGTCTTGGGGCGAGGTTCTTATGGAGCCTAACACCCCTCTATATATCCATGGCATTTACTTGTCTTCAGGGATGTGAGGAAGATAATTACAACTCTGAAAACTGGCCTGACTCAAAGGTGACATGAACGAAACACAAGTACTCTTGTAGAGAAAAACCTATAGAGTTTAAAGGTCCATGATTGGAATCAGTAAGATAAATAAGGGTATTTAGTAGCTTATTTTCATTTCCTTTGCCCCCGAATAGAAATCTTAAAGCACCTTGTGGCTGTATTATCATCCTTATTACACATGAACTAGAATCTCCTGAAAATAACATGGCTTTTCTAGTTTTATAGAAGCCCAGTTTATCCCTCTTAAAAGTTGTCATGAAGAACAGCATTAATTTACTTAAGCAATTAGAAAACTCATCTAACAATCACAGCATCTACAAAATACTATCAATCTGTTCTATATTTCTCAGTTGTCTTTGAACTAGGGTTGCAAGGAGAGGTACGATGCTGACCGTGCTTTACAAAGCCTGTTCTGTTCTGGAGAAGGAATGTGCACATATGTTTACAATTAATCAATAAGCAATGCTTTGTGGGGGTCGTAGCTAGTGCGTGGGCGTGGGTCCTGTTGGGCTGAGTTGTGGTTCCCACACATATGTCACCCCAGGCAGCTGGAACCACAGTTCAGGGAGCAAAAGCTCGGGAAGTTGACTGAGTTTACTCTATGCTGCATTGGGCAGACTTCACCCAGGCATGGGAAGATCCCAGCCTGAAGTCCCTGTAGAGACAGAGCTCCTGGGTTGGGGGTCTCCTAGCCAAAGCGGCTGACCAGAAAACTGGTGATCTCTGTCTTTGAGCTCCCAGATGCCACTGGGAGCTGCAAAAGAACTGAGACATGAGGACATATGGGCTGGACCAGTCTGCAGCAGAGAGGGGAGAGAAGCTCCAAAGGCACCCTGCAAGGTAGAAACTCTTGGTCACTGTTACTCACTTGGCTGAGTCAAGGCTGGTTTGGCTAGCTTGCTTGAGTTGACAGGCCTCCATGGCTAGAATGCAGAGAGGTCCTCCACTGGCAATTAGACAGTGGCTTGGTAATTGAAGGCCCCCTCCATGGTTCTCCATGGAGGGGGGCAATGATATGAGGAAGTCCATGATTTTAAAGGGTTTATTGTCATGGCAGAAAGTGGAAATGGCTGTACCCCATGTCCTCAGGGCAGGCCTGAGGTTAAATACCATTTGTAAGGAGGAGGATCTGGGAAGGAATGCTTAATTGGCAACATCCTCTGGCCTTTAGGTATCTCATTAATATGGATATCTCTTGAGGCTCGGAGGCCTGTAGTCACACCATCTACCTGTGGAGGGGTTGGTAGGGATGCTGCCCTGTATGACTGAAAGGCTGATCAATGAGGTCGGCCTTGTGTCAGGAGCCTGGAGTCTGGGAGCTTGGCGAAATGTATGCTGTCCCTTGCAGCGATACCTGATGGGTCTCCGGATGTCTCTAGCCAGTGCTTCACCAGAAACCATGCTATCCTTTCACAGTCCCACAATGCTTTGTATGCCAGAATTAGAGAAAATCTGTTGAAATCAAGAGAATACATCTTTTAAAGATTATCACAAAGAATATGTTTGAGTAATGAAAATTACTGGGCAAGAAAAAAGAAACAAGTAGTGTACCAATTGAAGAGAGAAAAAGTGATAGAAAGGAAGAGAAAAGAATGAGACAAGGAAATGGATTGAAAGACAGGAGAAAAAAAGAGAAACCAGAGGAGAGGACAAGAGAGGAGAGAAAAATAGAAGAAAGCCATTGAAACTTCTAGATACTGAAAGAATATTAATAATGTTCTCTGGTAACAGATAATTTAATAAATAAGGAAACTCAGGGGTGATAAAATTTTATTAAAACATTTCTTTATTCCCCAAAGACTGTAATTTTGGCAGATATCATGACAAAGCTAATAATACCGTTGAGATCATTTTAAACTATGTATTTAGCCTCCTGTTCCACTACATACATGAACTGGTTAAGCTTAACTGGCCTTTAAGGAAACAATATAAGACCTTGGATGTTCCATGTGTCTTGTTAAGGTTATTATTGCAGTGAAGCTACATCATGACCACAGCAGCTCTTTTTATTTCTCTTATTTTTCCTTTTGATCCCTTCCATCTCCTGGAGGATGCCCCTCACCAGGCACCTTGGGGCCTCAAGTCTCTAGAGAATTAGGTGAGTCTTGGCCCACTCAGGACTCATTAAGAGTGACCTTAAATGAAGTGTCCTACAGTGGGGAGAGGGATCTCAAAGACTCTACCTCCAGTTGATAGACAGTGCCTCAGGTAGAGGGATGGGGTTACTAACCTACATTCAAAGTTTCTGACCCAGAATTGTTCCTGTCTAAAATAACTGCAGAGACAAAAATGGAGAAGAGTCTGAGGGAAAGGCAGTCCAGTGACTTTCCAAATTTGGGATCCACCTCAGGGAGAAGCTCCAAAGCCTGACACTGTTATTGATGCTATAGTGTACTTACAGACAGGAGTGTAGCATGGTTGTCCTCTGAGAGGCCCAACCAGCAGCTGACTAACAGATGCACTTACAGACAATTCTTCTTATAAAGGAAAATATTTAATTGGGACTGGCTTACAGTTCAGAGGTTTAGTCCATTATCATCATAGTGGGAAATATGGTGGCATGCAAGCAGACACAGTGCTGGAGTGGTAGGTGAGATTTCCACATCTGGATTCCCAGGTAGCAGGAAGAGACTGAGAAGTATTGGCCTGGCTTGATTTTCTGAGACTCCAAAGCTAGCCACAGTGACAAATGTTCTCTAACAGAGCCACACTTACTAACACGGCCACTCCTTGTGAGCTTTTGGAGCAGCTGATTCTCAAATATCATATCATCTCATCGATTTTAATAACTTAAGCTGATGCTAAGCTTTACTATTTTATTTTTGTGCTCTTCTATGTGGAGATAGTGAGTAATCAATATGTGTATGTATGTTTTAATCATTTGCTGAGAGTACCAAAATGGTTGGAAGCAATAGAGTACTACAAATGTCTACCATAAGGGTTGGAAATCACCTAAGGATAAACAACTTGACAGCACTTGTTTGAGATACTGTTTGATTTTCTCAGGGCTTTAGGACAGTTGTGGTGAGTGAAATAAATCTCCTCATATAAAACCTCTGTTAATTATTTCTACAAATTATCTCTTGTTCCTTTCTCATGTGATACTTGCTCAGCTCTTCACTATATAAAAAAGGCTCCTATTCATATACGTAGGAACAGACAGCAGACAGCATTCCAATAGACACAGACACACACAGCACACAAGATACAAGTAAGTCAGCAACCAGACTACAAATAAACAAAAGTCACTGAGAAGAAAAAGATGAATATAGTATGGAATAGTTTATTTAGGGCATGGGGAGGGGATTTGAGAGAGAAGAAGAGAGAGAGAGAAAGAGAGAGAGAGAGAGAGAGAGAGAGAGAGAGAGAGAGAAGAGAAGAGAAGAGAAGAGAAGAGAAGAGAAGAGAAGAGAAGAGAAGAGAAGAGAAGAGAAGAGAAGAGATGCCAGCCAAGAACATGTGGAGAAAGAAGGATGAGGGAGAGGGGGAGAGGGGGAGAAGAAGCAGGGAAAGAAGGCAGAGAGTAAGAGAGTAAGACAAGGTGTCAAGCAACCCCTTTTATAAGCCAGGCATTACCTGGCTATTGCCAGGTAACTTTGGGGCGGAGCCTAGAAAGAAAGCTAACAGTGGGGACAAGAGCTGCCCATGCTCTCTCTTTTCTGAGCCAGTAAAGGCTGTTTTTCAGTAAGCTCTCTTTTTTCTCTTGTTATTAATAGCCATAACTGGAATGTGTCTAAACCTTAGTGGCCTTACCATTAGATGCTAAAACCACCACAGGTGCAGAGAAATTCCATGTTCCCTCCAGGCTCAATCTGGTTACCGTTTTGCATCTTATATGAAAAACAAAGTAGCCTTCAAGTGTGAGAAAGAAATTTCTAACCAACACAAAACTCTACAGGAAGTTAACAAGAGCCTGTTCTTTCTTCCCTGGAGGTGAGGCTGCATTTCCTGGAACTAGTGCTGATATCTTCCTCCCGAGCTCTTTTGCTTCCAATTTAAAATCTTGCCTCTGAGTTTGTGTCCACTGTGTGTTTGCATAATCACTAGGTTAAACTTTCTTCCACCCAGTGTCCACGGTTCTCTTGCCACCAACCACTTGGAGCACCTGACATGAGCAGGGAATTCTGGGCTCTGTCAATGGGCTACACAATCTATCTTTTTTGCAAAATCCTGGTTCCCTCTTCTTCATTTCTGTGTATGTTCCAGAATTCAGCTTTGAGAACAGTTATAGAAATAACCTTAAACACTAAGACAGCGGTGTTTCAGGTATTTATAGCATCTATGTTAACAGAAGACAAATGAATAGCTTCCTCTAAGGCTCTGACTTTGGAAATGCTGCTTACAATTAGGAGCTTTGCCATGCTCAACACAATCGTTAATAGAGTTGAACCATAATAGATGACAAGGACACAGTTACAATCTAAACAGGAGTGACTTGTCATCTTCCTAGTCACTATAAACTCGATAATGGGATAAATAATAATGTACTTTAATTTTATGTGTTTCTTTCAAGCACTAGACATAAAAAGCCTTTTCACTCAAATGCTAATACAATCTGGGAACTTCCTTTTAGAGAGAATCGCTTTGCCTTTGCATTTACTCCCTGGCTAATACTACTTTTTATCAAGTTACTCTTTTAAACTCTGCTTTGAAAGAAAAGAGGATTCATTCACATGGGCATTGTCTCTGTACATTCCTGTGTGTTTCCAGCCAGGAGCAGGATGGAGTTTGGATAATCCTAACTCCTGGGCATCCGGAGAAAACTGTTTGTTCCAAATCCATACGAATGCTGAATCATAACAACTAAGGAGGGCAATGGTGAATTGCTATGGAGATTCAGTGAGCAGTAATCTTAACATTGACTGAGGATTAAGTAAATGGTGAGAAAATGGAGATCTCTTCGTACCCAGCAGTCCTTATAACTGCTAATTTACTGCATGATTCTAATTAAATGAAGCTGGCTTCATAATGGCAAAGTATGGTGCCTGTGTAGGAAAAGCTGTTAACATAATTATATCTCTAACACAGGGAGCAAAGCAGATTACAATTACTGGAGAGCCATGGGATACAGATACCATGAGTGTTACAACATTAGCAAGGAGATTTACAGGCTAAATATCGCCACTACAATGGGCCCTTTGTATTTAAGTTCCTATTCATTAGGTGGCATCTAATACAGATATTTAAATATTAACTATCCTTCTCTAAGTAATTAGTTTTTCATATTCATAGGAGAGCTAGCAAGGAAAAGAGTGTGTATGTATGGTATGACTATATTGAGTCAAGTATATTTCTATATATCAGTGAGCAATTTCCTGCCTTGTCAAAATATTACCTCCTTTAAAGGATATGTGTTGTGAGACTTACATATCAAGCTATAACTAAAATTGTCCTGTATGCACAAAAGGAAAGTGGGGGGTAATAATGGATCTCATTTTTTACATACTGTTTGCTGCTTGTCTTCCACCATAGCAACCTCTATTAAATATCAGTCAAAATTGTCAAACTAAAAAATGAGAACTTCTAAGAGATAAAGGTATTTTTCAAACCAAATTCCAGACCAGTGTGGGCTATAAAACCTTCGAGTCTAGCCTAGATCATGGTAGCATGAACCTGCATCAAAAACAAACAACAAAGAAACAAATAAATAGAAAGAAAGAAAGAAAGAAAGAAAGAAAGAAAGAAAGAAAGAAAGGAAGGAAGGAAGAAAGTCCTCTGACTTTTATTAGATGGACACAAAGTCCTAAACCTAGCTGAAGTGTTATTTACTAGCTGCTGGGATTTGAGAGTCAGTTTTCCTTGTAGTTGCTACTAGATTGATCATGTGCCATAATACATGGGCAGTACAAATTGGACTTGATGGGCTATACCAAAGCACACAGGATACCAAATTTGGTAGGTAGGGAAGTACACGGTGGATCTGAGACACTAAATCATCTAATAAAAATAGCCCTTAAATTTATAATATGACATTGTCAGAAGGACAATGATAAACTTTAGGAAAACTTAATATAACCAGGTATTGTGTTTATTTTATTATTTATTATTAATTTTTAGAATTAATTGTTGAGGAAAATTCTTATTTAATTCAAAACTATTTATTAAAATTGTATATTATTTGCAATACTAAATTACTGAAACATATACATTGTTAGAGTCCAAATGTAAAATTGACATGACAGATTAAGAGGCTGTGCTTTTAACATTTGACATGAGACTTTTCAATGATAAGCATGTGTTGCTAGGTGAACTGATTAATTCCTGTGTGTATATTGCAAATCACACTGGACATAAAGCCATGTATATGTTTAAGAGTATAAATTCCTAATTCGTATACATCTTTTCTATAGAAATTGAGTGATAACTAAAAACTTGTCCTAAAGTTTTACCACATCAATCAACCTCAAATTTATTTACATATAATCTATTCCTTAAAATTTAGAAATCAAATAAGCTCTATGTCAAAGAAGTACTGTCTCAGTATAAACTAGTTACGGCTGCTAATTACTAAGATTTGTGGGATTTAAATTTTTAGCCTTGGTTTTATATCTCTTAATATTTATTTCATTTAATAAATACTGAAAATACCATTTTCATGAAGTATTATTGATTCTCTAAATTTGGGTTGCTTTTGATAGTATATAAGAAATAGAAAGAAAGAAAAATTATATTATCAAGTTTACACAATACTGTGACTATTTTTTTTCTCAGATTTACTAGGCTAAAAGTCACTGGAAAAATATTTAATACATCTGATTAAAACAAAAACTATTTGAACATGATTCCATCAAATTAAATACAGTGCTTTCTTCTCAGCTTTCTCTGACTGCAAAATGATATTTTGTAGAAAAAAATTCACCTGAGAGTCCACACATGCAGTATAAAATAATTTAAATGAATTTCTGAGTATTTTAAAGTATCTTCTTTTATCTCTAAAACATAAATTTCAATTATAAAAAAAGTTAATGTGTTCAAAGTATCATAGCAAAGTTACAGGTATATATATTAATGCAAAATATGGTCCATCTTCTTAATGGATTTAATAACCAGTTGGGAAACTTAGATAAAACTCAATAAGTCTGTCAAGTTCCAAATTTATATTTTAAGTAAAATAACAACAGCAACAATAGTAGCCAGGCTGCCAGTGGTGATTACAAGACCTTAGATGTGATCTGGGAGTTCCTTAAAGTTCAACCAAAAGGTAAACTGGATCACACTGAGGAAGATGTGTGATTCAGGTAGAAGATTATACATTCCATAGTTATACATTCTATTACAGTCATTCAGTGACTTGGAAGCAGTGATTTGAGATAGTAAAATTGGTGCACATGTCCTGAGGGAGACAGATGCTCATTCTGAGTTCCTATGGAATAAAGGTGGCACCAGGCTCAGTGGAGAGCTCAGCCTTTTGAGAACTGGAAAATTTGGATTTTTTGCATTAGGCTTTTTAATATTCAGTCGATTAAATAATAAAACTGATTATCACTTCCTGGAGGGAAGAAAGGGGAGTTATAAAAAGATGTAACTATGTTATCATCTCAATAAAATAAAAAATTAAATACAAATTTACTGTAAAGAACACAATTGTAGATCAGCACTTTAGACCTGCTTGAGTATAGTGTGAAATGCCACGTTAGAATGCATAAGTACCTAGAGGAGCTGGGAGGGCACTAGGGAGAGGAAAGGCAGCTACAGTACCATAAACACAGCAGGAGTCCACCAGAGAGGAACACAAACCCATCTCATAGGACACACAGCAGCTGTGAGGAGTGTAAGAAACCATTTTTTATGAAATTGTATGAATAGTGATTAAAATGTAGATTTTTTCAATAATTTCCATAGTAGACAAAAATTCATGAAGAAGTATTGAGTCAAAATCACCACCTCATGAAAAACAACATTATTTTTATAGCAGAAGCAATTTACATATAAATTTCTAAAAGAATTTTGCAGGAAATAAATCTGTGATACAATGTGTGTGTGTGTGTGTGTGTGTGTGTGTGTGTGTGTGTGTGTGTAATATCCAGTAAGTTCCTAAAATTAGTATGTGTCTTGCATTCAATTTTTTTTATTTTTATCCTACCTAAACCTGTTGTCAATACTAGGTTTAAAAGAGGACTTTTTCTGGAGGATGAGTTGCCCTCTGTTCTGACTCATGTGTCAGAGAGATAAATAGGGTCATCCATCTGCCCACTTGAACCTTTATCTCTTTTGAGCGAGTTTCCCTTTGACCTATAAATTTCTTTTGCAGACAGACTAATTTATGCTTTTTTATCCCCCAAACTGAAAACTTTTTACTGGATAAAAAAATAAGTTATAAATGTTAAAACAACACATTTTCAGCTGGAAATCATTTGGGAAAGAAAAATAAAATGGATTTGATCAACTTCTTGAAAAGTAACTGAACTTTTCTCTTTTCTCCTAGAATTGAGGTTTCTATTCCTACATACTTGGTTTTGCTCCATATCTATTGCTCATAATATTTACTACATCACACTCCTTATATTAGAATGAGTTGATAGAGAGGCATATAGGTCATTGATTCTAGGAGAATCCTTCTAATAAAAAGAGCTTTGATTAAACTTATTTAAAAGTCAGCTTCATTCTATTACAGCATTTTATTTTGATATTTGCCAGGATTCTCTTACAAACCCAATCTTGTCATTTGAGAGTTTACCTGTTAAAACCTGTTGGTACAAAACAAAGATCTTACATCCAAGGTAGTAAGAAATGGTTGATTCATGAGCAAAACATGAATAACTATAGGCCAGGAACTCAGACTCAAGTTGCCACCAAAACCATGTTCTTATGAGATAACAACTTTCATATATGTTTTCATTAACAGTAATTAAAATAAAAAAGTCCCGACTAAATACATTTTCTGATTACATCATGGATGAATCAGGGACAGGCGGGTTACATCTAATCTAGGAAAGTTCTGCTATCAGCCTCGTTTTTTTTTTCTTTTCTTTTCTTTTCTTTTTTTTTTGACAGTTTTAGTTTTGGGGTTTATTGGAGCTATGTAGATTTATCTACTAGTCACAAGGGTATTAGGCTCAAACACAGGTCAATGATAAATGACTGTTAGGTGAACTAGATGTATCCCAATTCATCCATATCTGGACACTCTATATTCTGATATCTCTCCATCACTACCTTTCTCTTCAGACAATGAGATTTTGCAGTCATAGGTTTCTGGATGACAGGTTCTGAACATTAGTCCACAATATCTGCTTTTTTTTCTTCCTCATCCATTCCTTTACCTTTCATTTAATCCTTACACTGTACTTCCTTCTTCTTCCTTCCTGCTTCTTCATTCTCTTTGTTTTCAGTACTGACAGACTGAACTTCCATTCTCTACCATTGAGCTGTATCCCACTAACTTGTGAATTGTGTCTAATATTTAGTATAGAGGATTATTGGAAATCCATTTCATGGAAAATTAGAGAGAAAACTGATTAGTCAGAATAAACTAATTAGAATAATAATTGAAAACCTGTTGACAGTGAATATTTAAGAATATTTTACTGAGATACACAAATGTGTAGACTGCCAAGAGTGTACTGCTATACAGTTCTCATGACTAATATACTTGTAAATATAGTCATATATACTTTTTTGAGGAATTCAGTGATGAAAATGTTACACAAATTCATTGAGAAACCTGTGCACATGATTTGAGAGGTTAAAAACAACCATGAAACCTCAATGGAAGCATCAGAATCGAGGACTGAACTTAAACAATTTAATCAAGTAAGGAATCTACATTAGAGTCAACTTCTAATAGTCCTATAAATAGCTAATGCATTGCAAAAAATTAAAATTATTGAATAAAACAGCTAAGCTAATAAAAAATTAGAAAAAATACAAAAGAATAATAGTTTCAATGATTTTAAAGGATGAATAAGTGTTTGTGGAGTTTGTAGAATTTTAGATTACTGTTAAATAAATGGAAGAACATGAGAAAATTTACTAGCCCATATTTAAACATTTTCCTTGTAATGAGTATAAGCCAAGATATAGTCCTGGGTATGTGTTTATGAATTGCCTACAAGGGTTCAATACTACAACCTAGAAAAGATTGGACCTTGCCACCGCTGTGGTTTACACATGATCAAATGTGCAACTAGATTATGTGTGTTTGTGCAAAGTTTATTTAGGTGGCTCTAATTCAGTATATTTTATAAGCTTATAAAACAGTGAATATAGATTTATACTAAAGTTAGAAAGCATGAATCTTTCACCCAGCATCACCTTTTTGGAAAAGGATTTTGCTGTTGGCATACTGAATACCTCCATGTCCCTAAAGGTAAACAGATGGATTGCAAAGAAAGATGTCCAGGTGCAGAAGTCAAATGTTGTTATCCAGCTGCACTGTGTTATAAGCTTTACAAATGTGAAAACTACATCTAAAATAAAGAAAATCTAAAGATGCATAAGGAATATGCATCTAAATTTGGGGGAAAATAGGCTTGACTATATATTGCCATCAATTAAATATTAAATAAAAATATATAAACACTGTGTGTGAATGGGGATATTAGAGTCCAGTATGCATTGAGTCATTGTGTAAATGTGAAATAATAATTGGTAATAATAACAGCTTGAATAGTCACAGTTTGCCATTCATTTTTTTGCCATCTAATAGTTTTGACTGTCCCAATGCTTTTCTTCAATAAGCTAAACTCTTTTCTTCAGCATACTTTAAGATGTAATATATTTTATGCATATTTAATGTATGAAATTGTTAATGTGGGATGAATATTAGAACATGCTTGTCTTACTCAGGGTTTTACTGTTGGGAACAGACACCATGACCAAGGCAGCTCTCATAAGGACAACATTTAATTGGGGCTGTCTGATAAGTTCAAAAGTTCAGTCCATTATCATCAAGACAAGAACATGACCTCATCCAGGCAGGCATGGTATAGGAGGAACTGAGAGTTCTACATTTTCCTCTGAAGGTCACTTGCAAAATACTTGCTTCCAGGCATCTAGGATGAGGGTTTTAAAGCCTATGCCTTTAGGGACACACCTACTCCAACAGGGCCACTCTGTGAGCCCAGCATATACAAACCCTCACAATGCTTAAGTTACACTATGTTTTTAAAATTCTGATATTGGTACTTCACTTTCTATGTGTGGTGGTGTAAGACCTGATGATTCTGGGAGGTTTTTGAGTCATGAGGCAGGACTGTTTGTGAATGAACTAACGCTTTTCAGATTCATGATGGGCTAGTTATCATGTGAGTTTGGTCCATTTTTCTCTATTATTTTTTTTATGTGACAACTCCTTGGAGTTTTTAATCTGACAATTAACACTCTAAAGGTCAAAATTATTTGCAAACTCAAAGTTAACATAAAGGATAATACATGTAATCCATGACCATGTAAGTTTTATTTAAGTTGTATAGAGGATAAGAGGTCCTTATGCTCACAGATAAGAACTAGGAAAATCAGAAACACAAGAGTGTTGTCTTTTAACCAAACAAATCTATACCTATTCTCTGCCTAAAAGACTGGAAATGGATGTAGTTAATGGACTGGTGATTTGCACTATCTCTAAGGCCAGACCACATCAAATCTTCTAGACTACTATTTATCTTAGACTTTTCCTCCCCAAACTTTTGTCTTGAGTACTGTTTCTAAGTCAATAGAACCTATCATTGGAGGAGATGTTGCATGTACTTTATATCTAAGTGACTATCTATGACTGTGACTGAGACTACACCAGATCTTCCCCTAAGCCCTTATGCTATAGAACACACACTTATGGAAAAGGTCAAATGTTCTTTGCAAAAAGAATGTTTCAATGTAGTCATGCCTTAAGATTTATTGTGTACCTGGGATTAAAATAAGTGTTACCAGGAAACTTTTCCCCAAAATTGTACTGAACTTACATATGCCTAAATTAAAGAGTCTAGAGTCAGACTCTAGAAGTTAAACTAACACTGGCTACTGAGTCATGTTGAAATGGATTTCTTCTTGCCTCACAGGAATACTTACTCTGCCAGTTCTACAGTGTGTGTAGAACCCGCCGCAAAATTTCCCTTATAATGAAATTATATTTAATAGATTACTATAAGTTTCTGCTTTTGGAACACTCATTTTAAAACCATAGCATAACTGTTGGGCACTGAGCTGAGAGACAACCAGGTGTCTGGTTGAATGAGCTTCTGAACCTTGGAGAACCCTTTAGGGACGGCAGGAGTTCAGCTCTGTTCCTGGCCCCCTGGCTCTCTCAGCTTCCGCCCTTCACAGCCCCTTCCACAGAGAGGTTGAGAGGGCTACCATCGGGTCATTTAGGAATAGTGCCCCAGGCTCTCATCACATGCATATGAGGCATCCTCAAAAACCTCAGACTAAGCCAATGGGGTTACCTGCTGCTAAAAACCTTCACCCACCCCAAACTGTATATATTGAGCTTAACTGAGAAGTAAAGCACACACAAGAACCATCCTGTTGTCTGAGAGCTTCCTTCCTGGACCCTCCCCTCTTCGTCAGCTAGCCGGCTCCAGAGCTGTTAACACTAGGCAAGGGATTTACCTTCTTTCCCTGCTACAAACAGCAGGCCTCCCTGCTTTCACCCTGTCCCCAGTCGGGAGATCGTCATGGGACACCCTCCAGAACAAGGGTCCTACACATAACCACAGGTTTTATAAAGGTACTTTGACATCTTCAAAGCTATCCATTTGTATATAATAATCATAACCTTTAGACACAGTGTTTACTTTGTGTGAAATTAAGTTCTCATTAAGTAGTCTAAAACATATTAATGACACGTAAAACAGAGCTGTGCTAATGCAAGGTACTGAGGAAAGACTAGGATGGAGAACAGAGGTGGCATTTATGCACACACTGTATACTAATGTTTTAGGGCAGGTGGACATTGTGGGAATGGTTGTTAAAATGTCTTAGATTAGTTTTATGAATATTTTATGAATAACTATGAGAAATACTTGGGAGATGATTTAGTTGACTATTGCTGTAATAAAGCATTGACTAAATTCAACTTGTGAAGGAAAGTTTTATCACATATTATAGGTTAGAGTCTATCATGTTGTGACGTCAGGACAGGAACTCAAACAGGAACGTAGAATTAGAAACTAAACCAGACATCATTAAGGGATACTATTTACTAGCTTCCTTATGTGCCTTGCTCAGCTTGCTTTCTTACATAACTCAAGACTAGCAGACCTGTGTACCAACTTCCATAGTGTTCTAGACCTTTGCATATCAATCACTCATCAAGAAAATGCTCCCCCAATTTTATGCTAGCAATGTCTCAGTTGAGGTTCCCACTCCCAGGTGGCTCTAGGTTGTGTAAAATTGACAAAAGCTAGCCAGCACAACTGACCCCTGCCAACGTGACACACAAATACATCACTACTAAGCTATAACTTTTTCTCTTTTGTTTGTGCCTAAGAAGAAATGATAGTATGGATATCCTAATACAAAACATGGTGCAACTTTTAAAAGTCTAACAGTCTTCCAAATTTTTCAGATATATGCACCCCTGTAAACCAGAAATAAATTATGTATTTTTATTCTAAGGGGCAAGAACCATGATCCAATCAAAATCATATCAAAGTAAAGCCAGATTCACAAAGTATAAACAGTTCATTGTCTGATACTTGGGACTCACTCAAATTCTTCTGGGCTACAGAGAGCTTGTACAGCACTCTCTAGCTCAGCCATTCACAACATACACATCATTGCTTGAAGGTTCAGTACAATTCCACTTCACATATGCTGCTGTCCTTGGTGGAAGGGCCGTGATCCTGGTATCATCATTATATTGGACTCCATTGCAACTAAGGTTTCCCATTCACAAATGGCCTCTGGTCTTTATAGCACAAGACTCAGCTTCTCTCGATGAATCATTCAACCATATGTCTTCATTGAACCTGGAAAATGCCCCTTCCCCAATAGTCTGCCCTGGGATCTCTTTAGAGACAGTGACACTGGCTCATCCTGCCATGTCTCAACTTTTCTCCATAGCCCCTACAAACTTGAGCTTTCATTTGGCCAAAACAAGTACCATGGGGAAGACTATAATGTATCACCAAGTTTGACTGTCAGCTTAAAATACAGCCTTGTCTCCTGATATTTCACAGCTTCCAAATACTGATTCTTAAAAAGCATTTCCAAAATCTGTACTTTAACACCATTGGTTTCATCTTAATCACTGCTGATTTTCAACACCAGCTAACCAGCATCAATTGTCCTAATAATGTTTCACTGGTCACTTGTTAGTCACATATTCTTCTTCAGTGTGTGCTAAGGAGAAACCACAAATCCTTAAATTAAATGCTTCATAAGAGCATCCTGATAGAGCCTTTCATTTCCTCTGAAATTTTGTATGCCAAAGATTCATTGTCTTCATTTTTATCAATAATCATATATTCTAAACTCCCACAGAGTAGATTATTAAAGCACTCAATAGCTTTCCAAGATCAATGTCTCAAACATTTCCAGTCTTTACCAAAGCAACATGGTCAGATTCCTCACAGCAGTTGTCAATTCTTTTTTATCTCTTTCTGTTTTAGTTACTTTTAGTTTTCTGTTGCAGTGAAAAAAACAAACACCAACCAAAACCGCTTTACATGTAAAAAGGAATTATTTGAATTTTTCATTCCCATCACCTAGGACAATTAAGACAGAGGTCCAGCATAATCTGGATGAAGGAACTGAAGAAGAGACTATGCAAGAATAATGCTTAAGGGTTTCTTCTACAAAGTATACTTGCTTTTTTACACAACCAGTAACAACTTACCTGAGATAGTGCCAATTACAGTGATCTAGGCGCTTCATCATAATTACTAATCAAGAAAATGTCGTGTAGAACACTGAACAATCTTCTAGATGTAATTCCTCAATTGATGTTCCTTCTTTTTGGAAACATTAGTTTCTGAATAACCATCACAAGGTCATAATTTTACTGTGAAAGTATCATGTTTAAAGAGATCTCTATCCCTTAACTGGACATTGCTGTCAGAAATGTTCAGATCATAGAGAAACTGACTTCATTACATCACATTACATCACATCTCAATGAGTATTTAAATGTATACATATACTAGATGCCAGAACATGGTCATAAGCTATTTATAAATCACAGCAAGTATGCAGATATATGGATATTCATGCTTTAATGCTACTACAGAATAGCTTGAATGAGAATGGATAGTTAGCTTAATACATAGAAATGAATAAATCTGACAATGTGAAAACAATTAAGAGGAAAAAAAAGCTATATTTCTATAAATGAAGAAATATTACTTAACACAACACTGCACACCACAATAATTTACTTATTTTTTTGGTGTTTCAAGTCTTTAAATTTCCTCTGTTAATATATATATTTTGCTAAATAGAAGGATATAGATATCTATCATTTTAGTATAAAAATTATATATTATATATAGTATAAAATATTATGGTTTGGTAATATGTAACTAAATATTGCTATATATTGTATAGTTATCATAATGTATATAATGTGTAAATAGATATTATTATACATTTTACCTTTAGTATATTTTATGTGATATATGAATGTTATGTGTTACTTAATTATTATATTTTGTGTATTATGTAAATATAGTATAAATATACATATTTATACTGTTTATACTACTATATTACATTTATATACATTTATACTAAAATGATTAAAATATATTAACAAACTATAGCATGTAAAAATTTTTTGGCAGCTTTTTTTTCATATACTGGAAAGATTTATTCCTGAGGGGAGGCTCATAGATTCAGAATGCCTACTCAATAAAATGATTCAGAAGCAAATATCAAATGGTAAACAGTCACTAGAAAAGACAAGCTTTTTGGTAGAGCTGACTACAACTATGGATGGAACTGCAATGAAACAGATTTAGGGAGCTGTTGACCATGAAGAAGGGTGGTCTTGATAAGCAGCAGCTGTTTTGGAGACACCCATGTCCCTGTGGCTAACCACTCACCTCTGTTCCTATAAATTACCCCCATTAAAGTCATTAGCAAGCTGAGACAGACTGGCTTATATAATAGTCAGGTTTTTGTTTGTTTGTTTGTTTGTTTTTTGGCAGCAGTTTTCAACCTTTGGGTTGGGATCTTTTTAGGGTTGTATGTCAGATATTCTCCACATTAGATATTTACACAACAACTTATAACAGAAGCAAAATTACAGTTATTTTAAAATCTGACAATAAAGAAGAAATCATCCTCAGTCCAGTAAAAGATATCTATGCAAATCTATCACTCACATAATATACAGTGCTATCTACATATGAAAAGTAAGTGAGTTAACAATTGTTGAGGTTTGGTCTGATGTCATGTATTGTAATGCTAATTCTATAACCTAAGGTTTAGACCTAGGAGTAACTTCTCATGTTAAAAGCTTTTGTTGTGCAAACCTTGTTCCTTGATTTAAAATGGTTAAATAAAATTGGCTATAGGCAATTACTGGAGGGAGGGTTTAGAGTGACTTTGTTGGAGGAGAGAAGAGGAATGAAGAAGATCTGGTACAAGAGGAACCTGCCAAAAGGAGAGGTGAACTGTGAGCACATAGCCAGGAGAAACAGCAATTATCTTGCATACATCACTGGGGAGGTAGCCAGGCCAGTTTTTAAAAGAGTAGATTAGGGGTGATGCCCCGCCACCCCAGTAGTTGTCAAAGCCAAACCAAATAACCATAGTCTGAGTCTCATTTATTTGTAAGATAGTCAGAGATAAACTTAAATTGGTTGTACTACAAACAGTATCTGTTTATAGTATTCCTCCTTAACCTGCTTCATATCATTATGTGATAAATGAGCCAAGAGAAAGAATAAGCAATACACATTGACAATTATGAAGTTAAATACATACTTTGAAAAGTCCTGCTAGAACTGACAGTCCTCCACCTTACTGCTGAGACTATATAGTACTTCACAAATAATTTGAAAAAGATTCATATTGGGATAATATAGTATATGTGAATACTGCATGTATTTCTCAAAATATCAAAACTGTGTATTTGTAAACATGTAACAAACCAATATATCATATACTATTATAAGCCAAATCGATTAGTACTATATGTCTAGTGAGAGCTATTATCTCAAATAATAGCATTAAACTTTATATCTAACTAAATTCTTTGCAAATGAGCTGACATGTAAATATAGATATTAATTAGATGTGATATAATCATTCTATGGCATATATTCTCTGAAGTTCTATTAAATATTACAGATGGTATATTTTCCACTAAAGGACAACTTTTCTAGTTTTTAAAATACATATGAGTATTTATGTAATGATTCTATCTTGTTCAGGTATATGACACTATTGCTATGTTTTCTGACACAGTTGCTATAGAAACTGTTTTGGTATAGTGATTTTGAAAACTCACAAGTCCTTTAGAAATACATAGACTAAAAATATTGTTTGCTTTGTTTATATATTTCAAGCATATCCTGAAATAAAGAACTGAATGACTCTAATCAAGAAACCAATATTCTTATTGCTACTGTTTTTCTCATACATAACTCAGAGAAAATAAGCAGACAGTGATGTTTAGACAATGGGTAAATGTTAGGAGCCGCAGTGAGTGTGACAACATTCACCATTACAAGATGGCATGGGCATCCTGTGCTCCCACAAGTAAACAACTAACTGCACAGGTGCAAAAGGCAAAAGCGCACCAAGCCACTGCCCATCCTGGGGCATAATATGGGGTGATGAGTGAACAGCCAATCAGAAGTGAACACGCCACTCTAGGGTACATATAGCAGTGCCTTTCCCGGGCTTTGGGTCTTTCTGCTTCTGCTGATATAAGAATAAAGCCTCGCTGTAGTAACCACCCGAACACTGCCTCACGTGTCTCTTTCGCTGGCAAAAGGGACTCGAAAAAGGGCGCGGAACAGGTAAAGAAATAATATTGCATGGATAAAGTATGTTTATACATATATTCACAAATATATGTGTGATGTCTATATGTCTGCCTTTAAAAGTTCAATTGATTTTAATTTTAAAGATTTTATTAATAAATTCATGAAAATACTATATATTACACAGATGAAGATTTAAAAAGCACAAATAATCAAGCCTGTTATTGGACATTGGTTTATATTTTTATAATATGCAAATAGTTTTTGTTATACTGTGCTATCTCTTTATTTCTGTACTCCAAGTTATAATAGATATATACAATGAAGTCATATGTGAATTTAATTCATACAGTTGACAAGCATGACAAACATGAGATTATAATAGTTGTAGCAGCCTATTATCCATGGAGTTTTCTATTCCTTAGGAGTTAATAGCTCTCTTTTAAATACCTACTTCTAATTCAGAACACAGATCAAGCCTATACTGCCTCAGTGAAAGGAAAGTAACATAATTACCTGACGAAATCAAAGTCTGCTTTTGTTCCTTCTTGAGAGAATAGAGCCATTTAATACCTTTGAGGTGGTACCACAATAGCACAGAGGAAATGTAAAATGGACAGAAAATTCAACTGGAACTAAGAAAATATGAAAATACCTTAAAGAAACTGAGACTTAATATGTTCATTAAAAAAGTAATCTTAAAAGTTTTCCAGAATTACCAAGGAACAATCTTAGCATCTTGTTAATATTCCTATGAGAATTTATGCCTAAAATAACTTCAGAAATGTGACATAACAAACAAATAGAGATTCATTTGGTGTTTATTGTTCAGAGAAACAGTCATACAGCTACTGTATCATTTAGATTATTGTAACTTAGAGTAACAGAGTTTGGGGATAGACCCCAGGTTCTGTGTAAACTATTGTAACAATTTGCATCTTTGAACTGCAGAATAAAGTTCAGTCGCTACTTTCAATCATCTGCTAATAGCTAATATCAAACAACTGTTAATAAATTGTTTTGACATTTATTACAACTGGATGTACTGGACATTGAGCTTTTCGAAACACAACTCAAACTACTTAGAGTTGCATCTTTTTAACTACTTTTAAATAGAAAAAAGACTTTCATACAAAACATTTTGATTATCTGTCTCCTCCTCCAAATACTCCCAGATCCTCACTGTCTTCCCACACATCCAACTTTATGTTCTCTTTTCCTTTGTCTTTAAAACAAACAAACCAAACCAACAATAAGGAACATATATACACATACCCTAAAAACCATAAAAAGCAGAAATCAAACAAGCATAAGATCAGTGATACAAAAAAAAATCACAAACAAAGCATAATGTGACAAGTCTACAAAAATAACATCGAGCTGTTCGTGTTGGCCAACTACTCTTGAACATGGAGGCTGAACTGCGTTCTCCATTGGAAAACGATGTTTCCCACAGGTGCCAATTGTAGACATCTTCTTAAGCCGAGGTGGGAACATGTCCCCTCTCAATCTCAATGCTCACATGGTGTCTTAGTTGGAGTTTATTGCTGAGACAAAACAGCATGACCAAAAGACAAGCTGAGGAGGAAAGTTTACTAGACTTAAACTTTCTGATCACAGTCAATCATTGGAGGAAGTCAAGACAGGAACGTAAGCAGAGCAGAACATGGCGGCAGAAGCTGAGGCAGATGCCATAGAGGGTGCTGTTTACTGGCTTTCTTCTCCTGGCTTGCTCAGCCTACATTCTTGTAGAACATAGGACTACTAGCTTAGTGGTCGCACTAACCATAATGGGCTTTACCCCCTCCCTTCATCACTAATTGAAAAAATGCCTTAGAGCTAGATCTCATGCAGGCATTTCCTCAGTTGATGCTGCTTTCTTTGTGAATTGACTTCTTGTCAGCTTAACACACAAACATATCATTATTAAGCTACAAATCTTAGTTTCATCCCCCAGATATAAATAACTTTAAAAGTCCCACAGTGTTTACAAATTTAAAAACATTAAAATTTAAGTCCCTTTAAAATACCCAATCTGTTTTTTTTTTTTTTTTTTTTGAAATCCAGTAAAATATTTTATTTCAAAAGGAAAAAATCAAGGGCACAGACACATTCAAATCAACATCCAATCTTCCAATGTCTGGGGATATTGGAATCTACTCATGATCTTCTAGACTCTTCCAAAGGGCTTGAGTCACTTCTCCAACTCTGCTCTCTGCAGTACACACAGTTGTCTACTAGTCTCTGACTGGTTTCAACCTGTTCTTTGTGGTAGTCCCATGGTATTGGTATCTCCAAAACTGGCTGTGACCCCTTCTTGCATGCGGGCTGCACTTTCACCAACAGCCCATCATAAGGCTCTCTTCCTAGTGCCAACTCTCACCTTCTTTGCATGATACCTTCAGTCCTGTGTCTTGAAATGTACTGAGGTTATATCTTCATCAATGGCCTCTCCTGCCCCCTCATAGTGCCATGTGTAAGCTGCTTTCCATGACACCTTCATGCTTTCAAAATCACTACTTTCTGGATGTACACATTACCAAGTCCAGCTGCCAACACGAGATACAGCATGGCTACCGCTGAAACATAGCTTCTCTGAGCATTCAGGAAACACTGCACAGAAGATTTTACATCAGTGATGCTGGGTCTCTTTTTAATCACCAGTAATCTCTTAGCTCCATCTAACCAGCATCAATTGACCCGATAACACTAAGGTTTTCATTTTGTATTTCTGGTATCTTGTTAATCACAGCTCATTCATCCACTCCAGCTAACCAGAACCACAGAATCTTAAATCAAAATAGCAAATAGCCTTGATACAGTCTTTAATATTTCCCCTGAAATTTCATAAGCCAGGCCTCCATCTTCTACACTGCTCTCAACATTCTTACCTTCTAAAGTCCTACAGAATACACTACTAAAGTCTCAACATTCAATGGTTCTCCTAGCCCCAAGATTCAAAGCCCTTCCACAATCCTCCTCAAAATATGATCAGGTCTGTCACAACAATACCCCACTAAGCTGTGAGGTATATTTGACTTACTGTTTTATTGCCACAGCAAAACACAATGAGCAAAAAGTAAGTTGGGGAGGAAAAGGTTTACTTGACTTACATTTCTAGATTACAATCTGTCATTGGGTGTTGGGTGTGGGGTGAGAAGCAGCTGGGTCTTAGTCGAGCATAAGCCTGGAACCCTGACCCTTATTGGGCAGCAGGAATTCGGCTCTGCTCCCAGGCCCTGGTACTTTTCATTTAGCTTCAACCCTCCACAACCCCTCCCACAGAGAGGTCTATGGCCATCAATCATGAGGAACAGGCCTTAGGCCCTAGAGAGATTTACTAATGAGATACCTGAAGGCCAGAGGGTGGAGCCAATTAAGAATTCTTCCCCAGCCCCTCCCCCCTCTCTCCCTCCCTATTTAACTCAGATCTTCCCTGGGTTTTATGGGGATGCACATCCAGATCCAACCACCATCCACCATGACATTAAAGCCTATAAAAACCCATGGACTTTCTCATGTCCTTGGGGCCAAACCTTGAGGAATGTGGAGAAGGCCTTTAATGAGCCACTGTAGGCACAGCAGCTGTGCCTAACTTCCCCCTAGAGGAACCCTCAGTGTTCCCAGCCACACTACCAACAGTGGGGGGAGTCACAACAGGAACAGAAGCAGGGCTGGAAACCACAGGAGCTGATCCAAAGTCCATAGTGGGATGCTGCTTATAGGCTTGCTCTACATGGCTTGCAGAGCCTGCTTTCTTATTCAAGTCAGGACTACCACCCAAGGGATGGAATCACTCACAATGAGCTAGACCCTCTCCCATTAATCACTAATTGGGAAAGTGCCCTTCAGCTGGATCTCATGGAGCCATTTTCTCAACTGAAGCTGCTTTGTCTGTCATGACTCTGGTTTGTGTCAAGTTAACATACAAACCAGCTAGTTCACATGACATCTCACTAGAACCTGTGTAGGTCTTGAGCCTTCTGTGACAGTCTCTGTAAGTTTGTAATTGCATCAGTCTTGTTATATCTGGAAGATACTGTTACTTGGAGTCATCAATAAACTCTGGATGTTATAGTCTTTTGCCCCTGTTTCAGTATAAATCTCTGAGTTTTGAGGGGAGGAGTGGACCTGTAGGCGATTCCACCTGTAACAAAGTTCCTGAAATAATGGCTCTGAGACTTAATATTTCAAGTAAAAGTGCCTAGACCAGAAGCTCTGGCCTGTTCCCTGGCTATCTCATAATAACCATATTTATCTATTGTAAGTTCTGCCACAGGGTTGGTTAACTCTCGGTTTCATACTACCGTCTCCTTCAGCATTTGGGGTAAATTTCCCTTGCTCAGTTATTTTCTAGAATCCTATCTCTCTACTGGATGGATGCCCTACTTTCTCATCCTGCCTCAGCTCATTGAGCATAGGTTTTAATTGAGGCACCCACACAGACATGTTTATGGTAGATAAACATTCTTTCTACAGAGGAGTTTGATGAAGACATCTACTTATGACTGAATGCTACAAAAAAAAAAATCTCTCACTCTCTACACATTGTCCAGTTGTGGGTCTCCATGCTAGTTCCTATCAATTTCAGCACCCTGTGACCTTTAGCCAACAACTCCACAGGATAAACACAAGATATAATCCTTTATTAGCATTGGAGTTTTTCTTTGTTGGCATAAGATATTTAGTTGGGGCATTGTCTTCCCTATTATTGGATGACTACACTTATATTACTTTTATATACAAATATATTATATGAAACTTCTACAGTAATAAGTTTCCACATGGCCTAGTTGTCATTCTTAGTATTTTTTCATTTAACTTTTTTTCCCATCCCACTCCTTACTTAATCCTGCTATTCAATTTTCCCCATTGTTTTCTGTAACACCATAATCTTTTTGATTTTTCTTGAGAGATTCTTTCTTTCCCCTAGTCCCTTACTAGGTACCAAATTTCTGTGTTTATTTGGATTTTAGCACACGTATGAAAGGCACAAATGGTAACATCTACATACAAGAGAAAACATGCACTGGCAGTTTTGGTTTAAGTTATCTCAGTCATGTTGATTGATTTGAGCTTCATTCAATTAATTAACAATTTCATAATTGCATTAATTCTAACAGATGAATGATATTCCATTCTCTAAATATACCATATTGTTTGTTATCCATTCATCAGTTGATGGACATCTAGGATGTTTCCAATGCCTGAATAAGATGAATGCGGCGACAATGAACATGGATAAGCAAGAATCTCTGTAGAACTTTGTAGAGATGCCTTTGGGCCTAACAGTGATACAGCTGGATCATGATGTAGATTTGTTTCCAGATTCTGAAGTAATCACCACACTGATTTCCATAGGACATACAAGTTTGCATTTCCACCAGGAATTAATAACTGTGCCCAATAATCTGCATACTTGCCCTGATGTATGCCAATTTCTTTTACAGACTTTAGACACTTTAGACTGGTATAATATGATATCTCAAAGAAGTTTGAGTTTGCATTTCCCTGGTGGCTAAGGTTGTTGGACATTTATTTCTTTCTTAGTCTTCACATTTCATCTTTTGGGAATGTTCAGCTCAGTTCAGTAGTCCATATTTAAATTGTGTTGTTATGTTGCTGTTTAAGGTCTTTCCTTATTCTTTATATACTTTAGATATTAATATTTCCATTCTAAATGCTGTGGCTTTGCCTGAGTGACTGTATTCTTTTCCATACAAAAGCTATCAGGTTCATTGGGTTTAATTTATTGTTGATATAGTGCCTACACTTTGTGTATCTTGTTCAGAAAGTCCTTGCCTATGGTTTTAGGTTGAGGTCTTAATGCATTTGGAGTTATTTTTTTCAGGGTGATAAATATTGATTGATATTTGCACTCTTCAACATGAAAGCATCCGGTTTTACCACTACCATTTGTTGAAGATACTGTCTTTTCTCTAGTGTGTCCTTTTATTTCTTTATCAAAAAAGAAAAAAAAAAAACCCAAACCATGTCTATAGGTATTTGGAGTTACATCTAAACATAACTGCAATTCAATTCCATTGATCAATATGTTTGCTTTTATGCAAACACCATGCTGCTTTTATTGCAAAAGTTCTGTATTACAACTCGAAATCTTAGATGGTGATACCCTAAAGCAGTTCTTATATTTTTCATTATTGTCTTAGCTTTGATTTTCATATGATGTTGAAATCTGTGGGTCCCTATTCCGGAGAAATTTCCACAAAGATCTCTGGCCTGGCCGGGTCCAGGGATCCAGGGATCCAGGCCAAGGGGATACAGTTTGAGCAGAGAGGGCAGAGAGGGGAAATCGCCTCTGCTGCCTCCACTGCTGCCTCTGCCTGTATCTCTGCTGTTGCCACCCAGTTGCTCCCAGGTGCTGCACCTGTCTCTCTGTGCTGATCTGATCTGGGCTGTGCTGGTGAGAAGCCAGCTAGCTAGCAAGGAGGGGAGGGTCCTGAAGGCGCTTAGGGAGAGCAGATGTCTTCCCAAGTGTTACAGCTCTTGTGACAGAAACTCTTGAACAATGGGATGATTCTCGCACACCTTTACTTCTCCTGAATAGGGCTCTTATATACAGTTTTAGGGAGGATCAGGGTCTGGCAGCAGATAATGCCTATTGGCTTGGTCTGAGAGCTTGGAGATAACTCATCTACATGTGGGAGAGCCTGAAGCACTGTTCCTCATGACTGATGGCCACAGACCTCTCTGTGGGAGGGGCTGTGGAGGGCTAAAGCTAAGTGAAAGGAACCAGGGGCCCAGGAGCAAGGCCAAACACCTACTGTCCCATTAGGATCCAGGGTTCGAGGCCTGTGCTCGACCAGGCACCTAGCTGCCTCTCACAGCCCACCGCCCCACAGAAATGTTTTTTCAATTTATGTAAATGGCAAAGTATTTTATTGAGGTTATTTATATCTATATTCATAGGGAAAACTCTATAATTTTCTGTTTCTTATCTCATTTATTGCTTTTATCAGCATGATAGTGGTTTTGTAAAACCACTATCTGTTCAGTTTTTGCATAGTAACTTGAGAAGTATTTCTGTTAGTTATTCTTGTAAAGACTGGTAGGATTCTAAACTGAACCTTCCAGGCTATATGTGTCCTTTGGTCGCTGCTTTTATCTCATTAGGGTTTGTGGGTGTTTTAAAATTTCTCATCTCTTCATTTAATCTTGGTAGAGATGTTTTGATGAGAGACATAATAGTGGGAAACGGTGTATTTCTGACTATTTTGTCTGCTCTTGAGAATCTTTAGCTTCTATGTGATTGCCTTTTTCAGTCTAGGTATGAAAAAGATTGCCTTATTTTATTGTATCTTATTTTGTCCTGTTTTGCTGTCCTCTCTTGGAGGCCTGTCCTTTTATGAAGAAGAAATCATCGAGGGAGAGTGAACCTGAGGGAGAGGGAGGTTGGAGGGAGTTGGGAAGACTAAAGGGGGAAAAAACTGTGGTGAAGATATACTATATGAGAGAAGAATCTATTTTGAATACTTTTTTAAAAAATCCAACCATCCACTTCAAACAGGTTATCCAGTATAGTGAAGTACAGATTTATAAGGCGTGTCTTTATGATTCTCTGAATATCCTTAGTATCTGTTATAATGCCCCCTTCCTCTCTATTTGTTGATTTGGATGTATTCTCTCCATCTTTTGTCTAACTGACTGAAGATTTATTATTATTGTTGATATTTTTGAAAAAAACTCATTTTATGATTCTTTTTATAGTGTGTGTGTGTGTGTGTGTATGTGTGTGTGTGTGTGTGTGATTTTTACTGTTTGTTTGTATTCCATTGCTTCTAGCCCTGAGTTTATTTATTGTCATCTAGTCTTTTAGGGTTTTATTTCTTCTTCTTGTCCTAGAGCTTCCTGGTAGCTTTCTAAGTTACTAATGCGAATTTTCACCATGACAACTTCCATGCCACTCTACTTGTCCATTGATGTGGTTTATAGACTTTATAGCTGAATAGGACTGTTGGTTGCCTTCTCCTTTTGGAAGACTGTAAATGTGGTGTTTCTTGGCACCATGACAGCTAGTCCTCAGGTCATATCCATCTTAGTTACTGGGTCCTGTTTCTGAAGTGCATAGTTTCTTCAGCAATAGAGGCCCACCTTCCACCTCACGGAATAATCAATGGCTACAGCAGCAGGCTGTGTGTTTTGGGAATCTCTTGAACAGTCCTGGACAACAATTCCAAATAGGGTTGATAATATCTGGTATTACATCTTCTATTAGGTGGTCTTTGTATTTTGGAAAAAAACAGCAAATTTTAAAAGTTTATTAACGTTAAATATGTATGTTTATTCATTAAGTTGTGATGAACAGTGTACCCAAAGGGCTGCAGTAGGAAGTGAGCTTTCTGGAGACAGCCTACCATTTTGCTCAGCTGTCATGATATACCCTGGATTGGCAGAGCCCCATGGACTTCATCCCAGGACAGCAAGGTCAGATAATAGAATTATTTATTTTTGAGATTTCTCCACACTGATTTCCATAGTGGTTGTTCCAGTTTGCAAACCCACCAATAACGAGTGAGGGCTCTCTTTCCCCACATCTCCAGCACTTATTGTTGGTTGTTCAATTAATCTTTCCCATTCTGAATGGAGTAACTAAGAATCTTAATTTTTTTTAATTAAAATTTCCCTAATTAGTAGGGTTGATAAACATTTTTGAAATGTTCTTAATCATCATTTCATCATTCCCCCTCTTTTGAGAATGTTATATTCAGTCTCTGTGGGGAGCCAACAGAAGGTGGCTATCATCCTTGCAGCCATCTTAAGTCATATACCCTGACAAAAGACTTGATTACAGTAGCCTACAACAGCTGAGCACATTCTGATAACATCTTGTTTTAGATACCCAGGATTTTCCCTTGGGTGTGTGAGACTTAAAGGTTATTCCCCCCCCCCCAGTGTTTAATAAGCCAATTAGAGAAAAATACTTAGTGTCCATTTTTATTGTTCATATGGCCTCGGTATTCATAGGTGTGAGAGCACTGCCCCATTATATGACATCTTTGCATACTGAGTATTTTATGTGGAATGAACTGAGAAAAATATATAAGCAAGTTATTTGTCTTTTTCATTGTACCTTTATTTTCCCCAAACTGTAATAATCACAATTTCATTCTAGAACAACTGTAAAAAGTCTTCTACTTAGTTGGAAATCACAAAAGAAGAAATTATTACAGGATTAAATTAGCTTTGGCTGAGTGAAAATGAGGTCACAGTGCAGTCTTGTGGTTAGAAGAGCCTCCAGTGTGGGTGGATTTGTGTGACTCAAGCTAGATTTGGTCTTGCCTTATGACAAAAAGGAATTAGGTTTGCTACAAAGTATTCAAGTGCTTTAAGAATAGTTTTTCTGTTGAAATTAAATACTCTGAAGTTCATTGCATTTTTTTTCCTTTTTTTGTTTTTTTTTTGTTTTTTTTTGTTTTTTGTTTTTTTCCAGACAGGGTTTCTCTGTGTAGCCCTGGATGTCCTGGAACTCATTCTGTAGACCAGGCTAGCCTCAAACTCAGAAATCCGCCTGCCTCTGCCCCTCAAGTGCTGAGATTAAAGGCATGAGCCACCACTGCCTGGCTGAAGTTCATTGTATACTAAAGTTTTTAAGAGAGTCTTGGGGGAGAGAATTGTTTATTGAAAATAAAGTAAGAAAAATGTTTTAAACAGTCAGTATGATATAGTCCAACTGGAACCTATTGCTGTATACTTGAATTAATTTCACCATGTTTCTGGATTACCAGTCACCTGTAGAGTAGGCATCTTTTCAAAGCAACATTCTTCATACCCTTCTCTGTTGAGCTGTAGTTTACCAAGCTTTCAGGCTTTGCTTTTATAGCCTCTATTCTGTATTCAAAGTTCAATGAATATATCTATTTTTATATTTAGAATGAAGATTTAATGTTTGGATTTAATGTTTGGATGATAACCTAGCCATGTGAGACATAGAAGTGTTTATGACAAGGACATACTTTATGATACACTGCAGTACTTTAAGGAGTATCTGCTTTGGTATTCCTTTCTATCTCTCACTACAACCAAAGAGCAAAATGTCTGTCTATATTGGGAATACTAAACTGTGTATTATAAAAAATGATGTGTAACATTTAGGTCTATATTTTAAATGTTTAATTATTACTCATGATCACTATAAAGTAATTTCAATTTGTAATGATAAGAAAATACACCAACTTCTCTATAAAGTGTGATGATAAAGATAATTAAATGGAAGAAAATTAAAAAAAAAAAATGAAAACCAGTATGGCCTCTGACTATAGGTAGGCAGAAAGCACTAACATTGATCTTTAGTTAATATTCAAGGAAAAACAAACCATGATTGCTATATTGAATCATATTTATCCAATCCATTTTTTTTCTATTTTTGGATGGTACTTTCCACTAAACTTATTAAGGCCAGTGAAAACATGCTGGTAAATAATAAATGTCCTTTCATCTAGACAGAGCTTTCTCAACAAATAAATAAGTAAAGACATATTTTCTCACAAAGGAGAAGATATCTGATAAGAGCTCTCCCAAAGTCACTGTTATTTGGTTTTTATTTCTTCACTCCTATATCCTGCTTTCTTTTCCTTCTCTTGTGGAATAAGTGTGAGTCTACAGTGCTGGAAGGTGAAAGAGAGGGAGCAGCCACCGTCCCTCTGATCCAATTATATGTGTGTTTTCCTATTTCTGTCAGGCAAGAAGCTGAAAGAGAAATGTACTTCCTGAATTTTTAATAGTATATTTGTTTATTTTTCACTCCAGATCTTTCTTCGTATGTTGCTAAATGTTGCTGTAACTACCAGAAATAACTATTCATTTCGTGTTCATAACTCTCATCAAAGGAGAAAAACACTGAATAAAAGTCTCAATACTATCTATTTCTCACTACTTACCTTGGGGAAATTATACGAATCATGTTTAACAAATGAAAAAATGGTGAGAACTCATTTTTAAAGCAAAATTAAATATTACCTTCTAAATTTTGTCATACTCCTTTATTTCTGATTCATGTTTATACACATTCACACTCAAAGGGGTACTACATCTAAAAATAAATAAGCTCACCCTATATGCCAGTAAACACATGCAACTGATGAATTCATGCATGTATGCACTCAAGAATTATGGCATACTTCCTACTGGGGGTACAAGAAAACTGTATAAACTTTTGAGGTTAGAGATTATTATTTACCAGTATGTCTTCATTGGGCTTAATACATTTACTGGAAAGTAGCATCCAAAAATTGAAAAAAAATGGATTGGATAAATATGATTCAATATGCCTCTCATGATTTGTTTTGAATATTAAATAAAGATCAATTTTAATGCTGTTCTGCCTACCTTGTAGTCACAGGCCCTACTGGTTTTCTTTTTTTTTTTAAAGCAATAATTTAAAAGTAGCAATCCCTTATCTAGACCATCAAGAAGCCTTCCTGAGTGAGATGCACTTCTTTGTCTCAAACTCCAGCCATTTATTTTGGAAATCAAAGTACTGAAAACATATTCTCTAGGGTTTTACTTTTGTTTTGTTTTATTTTATTTTGTTTTTCCCAATTATATTGAAAATAATGAATAGTACTGTTTGTGGGTTACATTGTAAAAATAATTAACATGATAACCAGATGACACCAGATGGCTGAGGAGCGAAGAAACATATTACATATTAAGCTATTTTATCTCATCAATTTGAATGTTCATGGCATGTAAGATAATAATGATGTGGTTAACAGAATATGAATGGCCAGTAGGAAATTCAAGCATAATAGTCTTCCTCAAGAATGGAGAGGTCGATTATCCAATACCAAATGGACAACCATGAAAACAAATATTAAAGTAACATTATATACACTAATCATGTCATATTTGTGAATATATATAGACTGAAACTTTACATATATATTTGTGTGTGTGTGTTTTTTTGTGTTCATGTAACACAATTCATGAGGTAAAAAAAATGTCAAAAAATAAGAAAATGTTATTTATATATTTATAATATATATGTTTCCCTATAGTACTAAATTTAGCATTTATATTATATATCATATAGTTAGAAATAAAATGCAATTAATAGAATAGAATGAAAGTATACTCCAAATCACTTATACTATGTAAACTCATCTTAAAGCAACTAAAAATATTGTTTCCAGTCATCACCCTGGCAATTACTAAACTTGGTAAGAGGATGTGAACAACAGTTTGGAGAGTAAACAATCACACCTCAAGGCTGTCTATTTATGTAACAGACTATCTGGAATCAGAAGTTCTATTTTTCTGGACTTATTCTGAAGAGAGGCTACTATAACCATATAAACCTCTACTACAGATACTTTTTAAAACAATTAATAACACACATGTTTACCACTGTGATAATGGCTTAATCACTCAGTGTATTATGTTTTTGATGTAGTCATAGTAGGAAACTTAGTTCTATGCAAACCTAGAAAAAACTGTCTAATTCCCTACAGAAAGAGGGAAGAATCTTCTCAAAGAAAACCTTGGGAAACTGAAAAATTACGAGGATAATATTTTGTTTAAAATGTTGCTCATTTGGTTTGCTCCTATATATATTAGAATAGAAACAGCAACATACAGACCCTAATGGAGGATTTATAGATTAAATATAGAAAACACTTACTCCAGTGCGTGAACCTACTCCGTGAAGGTTTGAATGGTATTATTGCCACAGTTAGTATTTGTGTACACCAGAAGCATGCCATACATGTCATTCAACTACAAGAAATGAATGAAGAGAGGATGAACTTTAGTTTACCAAGTTTTAAACTCCCAGAAATATTAATCGCAAGTACAAATCATAAATATATATTCAAACCTATGTGTTTCAAAATGTTTATTGAGGTTCTAAGCTGAACAAGGAAGAATTCAGAGCAATTAATAGCATAAGTAATATAAAATCATCTGATAAAATTTTATTTTCCCTCTCAATTGAATTAAAGTATCTCATTTGAATGTTTTTTCTTCTTTCTTTCTTTCTTTCTTTCTTTCTTTCTTTCTTTCTTTCTTTCTTTTTTTTTTAAGAATAGAAAGCTAAAACCTTGTGTTTACTTATGTTGAAGATAATGCAATCCCTGTGTGAGAAACTTTAGATGTTGGACTGAAAAACTGTGCTCTCCCTCAATCTGTTCCCAAACTGTTTCTTCTTTGTGTGACACTCATAATACAATTTTATATTCTCTCATTTTGCTGAATAAGAAATGTCCAGACCTCAGACTCTAAACTGCAGGATAATTTCTTCTCATTTCCATAACACTTACAACTAAAAAAATCTCCCTGAATCTTAACTTCTTCTGCAAACCCTATGTAAACAGCTCTTTATTTAACAACAGAGTGTTCTTTTCAACGCTAAACTGATGAGCCACTTCCAAGTTCGAGGCTTTTTAAGTGTATTCAGGCTGGGTTTTCTTGTGCAGTTTATTGTGCTGAAGCTCAGCTCCCAGTCAGCTCACGTCACTTCCTGGATTAACAGTAATAAGATAGATTGTCACATCCCTCCTCATAGCAGAGCACCTGGATAGTAGAATACTTGCAAATTATGATAAGCTCTCCAATTCTTCGCTTTAAGTGTTACCAAGGCTTTCATTCACTCTGTTTTGTCCACAGAATAGCCTCCCGTATGAAATCCGCTTGATTACACAGGGTACTCAAGGATGAGGTGAGGCAGAGTGCCAAGGTAGTCTATTCCTGGTGTACAGTTACCATTTGTGTGTGTGTGCTTCTCAGTAATTCAATGAACATCCTGTCTGTCAGCCAACTTCTCACAGGTAAAAAGATATCTCGTGACTATACTTAAATACTATGAAGGCTGGGAGGTTTTCAAAGGCAATTCAGAAGATTTTTTTTTCTTTTTTCTTATTTTTTTTTCTTTTCTTTTTTTTATTGGATATTTTATTTACATGTCAGATGCCATCCCCTTTCCCCATTTCCCACCCCCCCAAAACCCCTATCCCATGCCCCTTTTTCCTTTTTGCTTTTATACACTTTTTAAAAATGTTAATCAAAAGCTTTATAAGTTTGGTAATGCTCAATCAGAGGTGCAACCCAATACCCAGCCTAGATATATCAACTATCTTTGACTGGTGGAGACATGTGAACATCTGCCTCGATATTTCCCCTCTCTTTCTCTCTCTTTCTCTCTCTCATCACCTAGCTTCTCCTCTCCTTTTTCTCCTCCTCTCCTTACTCCTTCTCTTCCTCTCAGTACTCCTCCCACCTTAGCTCCTACATATCACCCTTCCTGTTAAAATAAAACTCTTCTCTCAAAATACAATTAGAGCATAATTATGCCAATTTGTACCAGTGAGGTACAAGATAGTCCTAATACCCAGTCCATCATTTTGTTGACTAACCAGAACCTCTGTCATCTCTCCTAACTAAAACACTTAGTTCTGAACCTGGCCTTTTCCTTGGCTTTAGAATAAATGTCAGCTGAAAACCATCCACTCAAATCTTTCCTCTCAAGGTAAATAGCCAGGATTGGCTATGAGACTACAAGTTTTCAACCCCGTCAGAAATCCAGAATGGCTGAGTTACCTAAAATTATAGGAAGCTCAAAGCATAGCTTCTAAAACTTAGCCAATTTATAGAGACTGCTGAACACCTGGACACTCCTTATACTACAAAATGTTGGAGCATCTGATCTTCAGCCTTCTGGCCCAGGATCATCTGAAAGACCTTAGTGCTGCAGAATTATTAAGGGCTAATTACTCTGTCATTTGTTTTGAGAATTGCATATTGCAGAATACACAGCCTTGGTATATCTACTCATTAAGCAAGCTGAGCAGACCTGCTCAAACCTCTGCGTTCCTGGAATTCCATCTGGATGCAGTGAAGAGACAGCATCTCTATTCCCTGGGCTTGGGGACTAAGGTGGTAAATATTGGGCTGTCTTTCTAGGGAAAAGTAGTGGTTTTGTGGGACTAGGGAGGATTAGCTAGGATTTATTGCATAGCCATAACCTATTGGTAGAAATCTGTATAATTATTATCAAGATGAAGTTATAATTCCTTAAATGGCACAAATTTACTTTGATTTCAAATTTAACATTTTTATTGGTATGAGCTTCGTATTGATATAAAAGTGAGATGAATATTGGTACTCTCATAGGCATTGTACCTGTATAACACATTTAGGAATACAAGGCTTAGACCCAGTCCTTCTTTAACTTTTTAAAAACAGATTTGAGATGGTTAGCCTCTGAGTTAAGGGACTATAGCAAATTCATGGCTTGGAGTTTATTGTTAGGGTGTTTTCTATGTTTTATTTAGAAATAGCTGAGTGGAGTTAACAGGCAACAGTCCAGATTACCTTACATCGATAGTTGGTTTTCAAAACGTCAGAAGTCCAGAGAATTGATGTTACAAACATTTCTGTAGTAATGTTCATTTTTATTAGAGACTTGTCTGCTCCTCACAGCTTCCTGTATTGGATTCTAAGAATTTTTAAGAGACCATTTGCCTTACAGTTTTCTCTAAGGTTGTTTCTAGAAAAATATTAAAAATATGTAGTTCCAGCTTCTAGATATTGGTATTGATATAATTCTCAAATCCAAATAAGCAGAGCTCTGTGGAGGAATGACGAATTCTAGGATTTATATAAATATACCTTTCATGCAACTGATCCTGGAGCAGATTGGATTTCGATAGTACAATGATTGTACCACATATTAGTTGTCACTTCTACACCCACTGTATTCACAGAAATAGACAGAGACAGGGAAATAATACCATGCAGATGTGTAGATGGTAGTATATGCTGCTGCTGCTGATGACAGTGACCAAATCCATCATGATGATCAAAATGATGATGATGACTACACGGAAACTCAACACCTTTCCAAATTTTCCTTGCCAGCTAGGCACCTCAACCTATAATACATTTGCATTGCAAGCATTTCAATCTAAGTTTGACCTACAGAACACATGGAAAACTGCTGAGTAGTAGGACATGTTCTTAATTCCATTGTTAGGAAGATAAAGAGAAGTAGATCTCTAAGGCTTCCTGGTGAGGTAGTCTATCCTAACTGGTGACTTCCATGACACGAGAGTGAAAGGACTGAGTTAGCCAGAGCCAGGCTGTCTCTGTGACAGGCTACAAACTGGCAGATTAGGAGAATAGGCCTAAGTTTTTGTTTCCCATAATTGGAAAAGTCCAAACAACACAATTCCAGGGAAAACCACCCCCCAACAGGCAGCCAATTAGGAAGCTGCCCCACCACCTAGCCTGAGCCAACCTCATGGGCAGCAAATTAGAAGCTATATAAGATGCCCATTCTCTACCTTGAGCCAAGTATAGTTAATCAACAAAAGTTCTCCAAATCCCCCAGAAGCTTAACCATTCACAAAGGCAACCATACCCCTGGAGAAAGAGCTAACCAATCAAGGAAAAGAAAGGTAAAATCACCCACATATGCCCTAACAGGCTTTAAATTGGCCATGCAAAGTCTACACCTCTGTTTTCTTCCCAGTGTATGGTAGAGTGTGAATGCAGATTCTCTGTAGAATAACCTTCTTTGCTGTTGCATACTATTTGAGTCTTGTGTATCATTCTTCGTGAATCACGGACCCTTACAAGAGAACCTGTCTCTAAGGAGACAGCTGACATTGATGAGGGTGAAAAGTAAGGTTTCCTTCCAGTTTCCTCCCACATCTATAATATGTACACCCACATATACAACACATACATTACATCTACACACAAACACACACACATATACACACACCGAGAGAAAGAGTGTGTGTACGTCTGTGTGTGTGTGTGTGTGAGAGAGAGAGAGAGAGAGAGAGAGAGAGAGAGAGAGAGAGAGAGAGAGCACCATAGGAATTATTCAATCAAGGAAAATGTCATATTATATTTCAAAGAATAAAGAAGTATTTGTGGGTCTGCACACATTGTATAATAGGGGATGAAATAAATATACTTCAGGGAAAAGAGAAATCTCCATAGAATTTTTTTTTGTAGATAATTTATGTAGAAATTTCGTAGAGCAAATAAATAGCTCCTCAAATTAAATAATATAAAGTCTTTTTTAAAAAACCACAATTTTTTTTTCCTGTTATAACAAAAAAGTCCATAATTTAAACAAATGCAGCATTGTGGAAAAAAAAAAGTTTTCGAAAAAGATATGCGACAACTGCCAAGATAAGAAGGGTATTACTTTATCACATTTATCTTAATAGAAGATAAAAAGAGAAAACGAGAAACAACACATGCAATAGACCGACCCCCGCTTACCTACCACAGGAGCTCAGGTCCTTAGTGTGTAGAATACTAGTTTGAATCTCCAATCACTCCATTCTGCCTGAGTTTCAACTCCACGCCTTCCTTCCCAGCGGCCCTTGTAGAGCCCTTACCAGAGAACTGCCCTGATTATTGGCCTCACCACTGCCCAAATGCTCCTTCGCATGAGTCTGCCGGGATCACAACTAGGTTGTGGAACAGTCGCCACTATAAAATGTAGGCTGGGCTCTTTCTTCCTGGAGAAATACCTATTCTAAAGGGTGAAATACCTATTCTAAAGTTTAATATTTGGACAAGCTCATAACTAGGTAACAATCCTATGATTTATCAGACCTTGAACTTTTATCCAGTTGACGATAATTCAAATGCAAAAATCATAAAATGGAATAGCATTTTAAAGATCTCATTTGACAGAGCTTCTCTCAAAAAAAAAAACCTAGAATAATGCCAAATTTAAAAAAATGATATAAAAAGTTTTTTCGTCCATCATAATTACATCTCTGGTAAGAATTTAGTATATGAAATGAGTGAGCTAAATTTGATCCATTGTTTGGTTTTTGCAAAGGCAGTATTTTAGTGATTGCTGTCAATATCAGATGCAATGTCTGAAAATGCTACATATATTTAACCACATATTCAGAAAAATACAAACTACAATGGTCTATTCTACAATTTTTTAACATGCATGCAGAAATGTATGGGAGCAAACCAGAAAAGAGAAAAAAAAGTGCTGGTAAATAGTTCTAAGTTTTATAAACAAGAGGAAACATTTAAAATAATTATTAGTAATAAAAATTAACAAAATGGTAGTTATCCCAATTATAATGATAATAGGAAACTATTAAATAATTTATAACATTTCAAAATGCACGATATAATGGAAAAGCATTAACATATTTCAAACAAGTCACATAAGAAATAAAGAGGGAACATGGAACACAAATAAAGAAGAAAATAAAAAGAAACAAAATAAAATTTTTCACAATTGTCTGCATGTTAGAATTAGGTACATGAATCCAAAATTATAAAGGAATTGCTAATCAAAGCATAAGAAATACACTAAGCATACTTATTTAAGACAAAAATAATTGTCAGAATAAGACAAGAAATAACACAAAAATTAACAATCCATTTTTCCAACACTTAATAATATTGGGAAAAAGTGAAAGTCAGCAAAGAGAAGAAAACAAAAACACTAATTAACAGAATATACAGTGATAAAATTATAAACAGACAATGATGAGATCATGGAAAAACTCCTTACACAAGGAATACAGCTCACATCAGAAATTGTGTGAAGTTCTACAAATTAGGGAGAAAAAAATACCAGGTTCTCTTTTTGTTGGGGTATAATGATTAACAAGAATGAGTGCATTTACTAGTGTGTGAATATTAGACATTCTGAAAATTTTGTTATAAAAACATATTGCATATAACAAACTTATAAATATATAAGTCTATGTATATGCACTTAGAAATTGTAAATTTCAATTTAAGGGTATTTTCTTTAAAAATCAGAAACTAGTGTCAAACTGCCTAATATTATGTGTTCTAAAGTTTTAGATATATGAAAATTATATGCTTGAAAAAATGCTCTTATAGAGACTCAAGAGAAAAGGCTGAGCATTAAGAATACTTAATGTTCTTACAGAAAACCTAGGTGCAGTTTCGAGCATCCATGTAGTAGCTAAATTCCCTCCAAAGGTCCAGTTGCAGATCTAATAACCTCGTTTGACGTCTGTGAGTCTCAGACATGAAGATGGTATATTTAGTTACATGAATGCAAAACACTTGTACACATAAAATAAGTGAACCAAAAAAAATTTAAAAGAATGTAATCAGAAATTTTGTCAAATTAAAAATTTTATAGAAAGCACTGTCAAATCAGCTGAGTATCAGGCAATTTACTTAAAATTTTAACAGTTTGAAAACAATAAAAATAAAATAGGTTACATTTGTGGAACAAAATGTACTGAAATAGTCATTTTTTTATGACAACAAAAGCAGAGAGTATTCCACTATTTTCATTTCACAGAATCATAGACACTGAATCAAATTTACAAATTTATCCACAAACTGAAAAGCTGGGCAGGATTTGAACACAAGTCTATAGGTTGTCAAAACTGGCACTAAGAAAAAAAAATATATATATATATAAGTTCTTATTAAGAGAATTGAGTTAGTAAGTTTCAAACACTTTAAAAACCCTCCAATATTAAAGAGCAGCATCAGATAATTTCATCAAATGCTTAAGCAAAAATTCATAGAATTCATCATCACCTTTCATGAAAATAAAAAATAAAAATGCCCTGATGGTCTTACAAGGTTACTGTTGCTGCAGTCTCACTAGACAAAAACTGTTCGCCAATGAAAACAAAAGATCCACAGACTTATATCATCATGAGTATAGATTCAGTAATCTTCATCAAAGTACTAGCAAGCAAAATTAAAGTGTATAAAAGCATTATTCACTGTGAGTTGGGTTTATAGCAGTGATTATAGATTATAATCAGATTATAGTTCCAAAGGAGACAATGCAATTCAGCAAATAAAAGAACGAGAAACATGCAAATAATGATCATACCAATTAGTACTAAAGATTACCAGAAAAATCAATAAATATTTGCAAAAATACTCAGAAAAAAGGAGATAAGAACTTCATAATTTACAAAAATGTATAAAACCCATATATATGGCTAATGTTACACTGGGTGTTGGAGGATTTGATTTTCTTCAGATTTTAAGAGCAAGGATTTCATGTCTCAGAGAATTCATTCATCCCAGTATGAAAAAGCTAGCAGTCAATTACAAATCGAAGAAAACAAGACAGAACAAAAGGTATGCAAGAGAAAACTAAAGAAACACAATCACTTGTAAGAGAAATTCAGAGTTTCTAAAAAAATGTTCTCAGGAATTTTATTGAAAGCACATGACTTATAATCTAACAATTGAATGCAGAATGATGACAGTCTATGAAAAATACACTCAGAGTTAATTGTGGTTTTGAGTATAAGACGTGTTTATACAGACATCTCTACAATACCATATATAATCACTCAGGTTAGAAAATGGACAAAAGATAAGGCAGTTATTACTATGCACGAGTAATAGCAATCACAGACTTGTGAAAAGAAATTTAACATTACCATTGTTCTGTTTTGTTTAAAGATCACCAGTGTGAAAAGAGCCAGCTCAACACATGCATTTATCATATCAAATGCCATTTTAAATCTGGCTTTACCAAATGCTGGCAAGAGTGTTGGGGCACTGAATCACAAAGCCATCACAGACAACAAGGAAAAGGGATACGGTTACTGTACAAACAATGGATAATTTTATTTTTTAAACAAAATATAGAGCTAATGTACTTCACAGAAATAAACTTTGGGGATTCATCGCAGGAAAACAAAAAGTCACTTTATAAAAACAAAACAAATGAACAAAACCCCCTCACGTGATTTTTTGAGGGAAACGTCATTTGTGGCAGTGAATGTTGGAAACAACCCAATCATGTTTAACTTGTACATTTCTAATGGACCCAAAAAGCTTCTGCATGTGGGAACACTGTTCATTTTGAAGAAAAACAGGGAAGCACTCTGCCGATTAGTAACCTGGCTGAAATGTCAGAATTTTATTACTGAGAAAGTCAGTTAGATACATCATACAAAACAAATCCATTTATATAAGTTTTTGGTTTGACAAAGTTAAAGATATGAAAAATTGATTAGGTATTTCTAGGGGGAAAGCAGGTGTATCTATAAAAGAGCAATAGGAATAAGTTTTATGAAGATCAAAATGTTTTCAGTCCAGATCCATCAATATCAGAATCTTGGCTGGGATATTATACTATGATTTTTCAGGACATTATCATCTGACAAAACAGAGTGAAGGTTACATGATACAGTTCTGTGTTATTTTTAATTTTTATTGCATTTTTTTAAAAAAATCATTGTTTGCAAGTGAGTGAGGTGTGTGTGCAGCTCATAGGACAATTCTCTAGGGTCAGCTCTTTCTTCTCAGGTACGAGTTCCAAGAGGCAAGTCCAGGTCTCCAGATTGATAGCAACTGCCATTACTCATTATTCTGTGAGCCTCTGTCATTTTTACAAGTGCACGGAACAATTTTCTAAAAATAAGATAGTCTGACTGAAAAATATTTTATATATTAGGTAGAATTATGTCACAGCTCAAAATATATAATGGTCGGTATGTAAATATTTTCTTCAATTTCGTTTTTAAAAGTTCATTTTATGTTCTGATGACAGCCTCCACCCCTCCTCTCCTCCCAGGCACATTCCCAAAAATCCTTCTCCCCATTTTTGCCTTTGTCTTCTTTTCATAGAAGGGGAGTCCCTCTTGGTTACAACTCCATCCTGGGAATCACATCCCATTTTCTTCAATCTCAATGGATTTTTTAAAAAAAGTTTGATAACACTATGTTGCAATGATTTAGACTTTACTCTCCCAGAGGGTAGATGGTACTCTGAAAAACTGTTATATTTGTGGGGCATTGTCACAGTTCCTATGGAAGATAATAAAATCTTTAAAATAGAAACAAATGCTTTTAGATATCTTCTCTCTTAAATTTACATATACATTGCAAATTTTAAAATGCTTTAATTACCAATTAAGGAATATACTGCCAATTTAATATTACCTGTGTTTCACATGTAGAGATAATTCATTACATTTAAAAACAATACACATAAAAATATGGAGATACATCTTGAGAATAGATTGTGTGTGTGTGTGTGTGTGTGTGTGTGTGTGTGCACGCACCTATGTGTGCTATGTGTGGCAGTGTGTGGATATGCAAGAACAGCCACCCCTTGTATCATTCTTGTGATAAGAACTTTGATTTTCTTGAGAGAGAGTCTCTCATTCACTTGCAACTTGCACAGTAGGATAAACTGAGTGGCCAGGGAGCCGGTGGTTTGCCTATATGCATCTTGCCAGCCCTGGGATTACAAGTGTCATCATGGTAGGTTTTTAATGTGGATCCTGAGATTCATGGGTCTTCCTGCTTGCAAGACAAGAATTTTACCATTTGAGCTCTGTCATGTGTGAATGTATTAAGAATTAGAAATGTGATCAAGGAATATACACAAAATGGTGCCATAAATTATAGGTTTTTAAAATTCTATCTCTGAAATAAGTTAATGTACAGAATAATTAGATATACTTTATGTCAATAATACTCAATGATTAAATGGAAACAAATGCTGCAATAATAACCCCTGACCAAGGACCTACCATTTAAAAGGCTGGATCCTTTTCAGTTAAAGAAATTATTAAAGCATCTTTCATGGAACTGTATGATGCAAAAGAGAACTACTTAACAAAAAGAAACACAGAGAGGAAGAATGATCTAGATCCTGAAATCTTCCATACTGGTACCCAACATTCAAGGATCATGGACGGAGTCATTTGTTCTCTTAAGTCTTTGTCACATGATGCAGCTATGGCAGTATCTATATATTGCTGCATAGATTCCACATTACTCGCCATCTCAGTTTATTCTTTGTTTTGGAAAGAAGAGTAATAAAGTTTTCTCCCAAGAACAAATTGTTTTATTTCTAGAATTATTTGTTTCTTGTATCCATTTGTAAATCTGAGAAACTAGTTTACAGACTTTATATTAAAGACCCAGAGGTGTACAAAAACCAAAAGTAAAACATGAATCATGGTTTGCTTGGGAAGTTGGGATATATTTCATGAAATTATTCAAGATTTATATCAAGGCTCTGTACTTGGAAGAAATGTAACTGGGCTATTTTTTCCTTTCTTTCTTATTACTACAATTGAAGGCACACCCCAACCTCAGGCAGCAGAGGGAAAGATGATTCCAAACCACAAGTCTAGGGTACTTTCACCAACCAGAGGAAGAAGATGTAGGGCATCCCAGAGTAAGAAACCTTTCTTACAGTTAGTTGAGAAGCTCTCTCATCTGTGAAAATAATATGACATCTAATTAAATAATGCTGAGAGTGGGAGAAACACTATTCCCCAAGGAAGACCACACCAATAAGTTATCAAATCAAACCATCCTCCCTGAAAACATACCTACAAGTGACATTATATAGACTGAGCATGTGGTATTTAGGAATATATCAGTATGTATACAGATAGGTATTTAATAAAAATGCATGACAAAAAGGTCATGAATTAGAAAAACGAATGAAGGGGCATGTGGGAAATTTCACTTAGAAGAAAAGGAAGCAAGAAATGAAATCATAATCTTAAAAAATTAAAAAAAACTGTCCCTGTCCTCATTTGTTTGCCTGAAGCTGCTGATATAAAAAAAAAAAAAAAAAAAAAAAAAAAAAAAAAAAAAAAAAACAAAAAAAAACTGTTTGATGAATGAATAGAAGGGCCCACAGAAGCACAGAAGACATCAGTTATTTTTGAAGTAAAATGTATTCTATTCTAGCAACACAAACAAACAAACAAAACACAACAAAACAAAAAGTAGTGATTATACTACTATAAATGTCCTCTGAAGTAAATTCCAGTGATGATCTTCCCTTGATTTCTCTCAGGTTCAATCTCTATGGCCCCTGCCACCTCTGCAGTGAGACTGAATTGCTCACTTATTGGCTAAAATAGTTTTTCAAATGCTCCAATGTAGAGAACACCTGCAGCCATCTACAAAAGGGCTTTTCAAAAGGGCTTTTCATTGTCAATTTCATGATCTGCAACTCAAGAATAGGCCTAAAAGGTCAAGCTTAGGTCACGGGGCACAGATACATTGTGTTTGTTTTGTTTCTATCATTGCTTTCCCCTAGAGGCAATCGTGAATAAGCCCAGTGCAGCAGGGTTTTAACATACAGATATAAATGCAGAAGACTTTTTCACAGATCCAGTTCCATCCTCTGAGTGATTTTAAACTCATAGATGCTGCCAGCCACTTGGCAGTTATGCTTGGATGTTTAATATCTAACTTTAATAAGAATGTAACAATTAGCGATTTTGACACAGAAAACTCAGTTCTTCAACCAAATCATAGTCTCTTTTCTATTCTTCACTCTCAGCTGAGGACAGATTGTTTTAGGAGAAAATAATTCAAAGAGTCATACTTCACTCTGAATTTTATTGTATATTTTACACCTTAAGTTATTTTAATTTTTTGACAGTGCTCATCATTAATGGATAGTATATTTTATACATTTCCCTTCATTGAAATAAATGTTCCAAAGACAAGAACCTGATCCATTTCATAAATGATATATTACATTCCTCAAGATGGATACAATTTATAAATATTCAAGTAGTGTTTCTGTCAATATATTTGAATGACAATACAAATGGGCCCTTTAAAGACACAGAAAAAGATATATGGAATGAAACCTTATAAGAATTATTGCTAGGAAAAAAGCTGAGAAATTCAAGTCATTAGAACTGATATATATACACACACACTCACACACACATACACACATATACATATATAATGATACACAGATAGTCTCAAGTACATTGCATCATTATTCACAATGGCCAAGAAAAAGAAATGGAATAAAAGTAATTATTATCTGATAAAAGATTAACAACAATTATATATATATATATATATTTAATGTATATAATTCTTCTAAAAACATGGATGAACTGAAAATAATTATGTTATGAAAAAAGATAGGACCTAAAAAAATTATATCATTTGTATATGTGATCAATAATAGTGGATCTTTCAGAATTTAAAAGTAACTAAATTATTTTCAGATACTGGGGAGAAATGTTGGTCAATCTGTAAGAAACTTACAATTAGACAGCAGCAAGAAGCTACTGCAGTATTAAGTTCCTTTAGATACCAAAAATGCACAATGTGTTTCAAAATGCTCCAAGAAAGAAATTTGAAATATTTTGCTAAAAATAATGAACACTGAAGATAGAGATATGCTTTGTCTGTTTAAACCACATAGTTAATTTGTATGCATACCTCAAATTGTTACATGGTTTGTCACAAATAAATTCACTCTGCATTTTTATGCATCTGATTAAAATGAATTCAAATGTTTTCAAACAATTGTCTTTGCAGGAGACAAATGTCAAACAAAACCCTAAGCATAAATTATTATTAATATTTGATATTAATATTGATTTACTATATAGTTGGGTCTTTAACACAGTGTCTATTACCTGGTAGGAATCAACCAGGACAATGACTTTCAAAGAGAAAGACAGCAAAGCACAGGGTTATGGATCTCCACAGAACAGACAACGTTTTGATATGAGCCTTAATAGCACTCACGAAAGTCATATTGTCTATATTTGTGTTTTTGTGTTTTGTCCCTGTTGCATAAGTCTGAGAATATTCCAATCTATCTAAAACCTCTAGGGAAGTATCCATACCTATGTACCATTTACCTGTCAGTATAAATTTCCAAGATACATGAAAATCAACCAATATTTTCCTGAGGGTAGTTTCATCCTCTGTCTTGCTGTGGATTTTCCTTTTCTGTATATAGTTAGTTAAGCATGCTTTCTTCAGTACATAAGATACTGATCTGGACAGACCACAGTCATGACAAGGGCTGCTGAAGTTTTGCACAAGTGTGCAATTGAGCCGGGCGGTGGTGGCGCACACCTTTGATCCCAGCACTTGGGAGGCAGAGGCAGACGGATTTCTGAGTTCGAGGCCAGCCTGGTCTACAGAATGAGTTCCAGGACAGCCAGGGCTACACAGAGAAACCCTGTCTTGAAAAACCAATATATATATATATATATATATATATATATATATATATATATATATATATATATATATGTGTGTGTGTGTGTGTGTGTGTGTGTGTGTGTGTGTGTGTGTGTGCGCGCAATTGAACATATAAAGCTTCAAATTCTTAAAATGAAAAGGGCAATATGTAATGGGCACTTAGCAATAAATAGCAGGAGTCATGATCCTACATCATAGCAAAAGTAAGGAGAGATCTTTTACATAACTGTTCTATGGATATTTTACATCAGAACAACTTCAGCAGCCAGTTCCCAAGAGGCAGCTATGCAGTTCCAGCCATGATTGTGTTTCCTGAACTCCACTATGCAGGTGACCAGCTTGTTTAGCTCAGTGAGTTCAAAGCTGCCAAGTCGTGTCAGGTTTGTACATTTTTGGAATGGTTTCCACACTTCCATTAAGGTTGTTTTCCTCTCTGGAAGAACTGCTGCACATTTCTAATAGAAAACAAGTTTCTCTGCTCTTTCTTTTCAGGTACACTAACATTGTCCAACAAAACACAAAACCAAATGGATAAGTAGTGCCAAAGAATCATTTGGAGTAACATAACTCCAAGAAACTATTTTCTGATTCACAAGTCAAACTGAAAACATCGTGCAGATTCCAATACTTTGACATGAAATCTGGCTTTTTCAGCATCACTGATGGAATCATTCAAAAACAAGATTTCAGCCAAGGGGTTCATGTGTGCAGTACTAGGAGGTAATTTTGATTTTGATCCTTGTCATACTATCACATTTACTTTCTATCTCTTATCATGTCAGACTGCAAAAAATTAAAAATACTTAAAGAACAGTGAGGAAAAAAAAGAGTATACAGGAATACACACATTGTCTATCACATGTAACTTGCTTTTGCATTGTTTGCCCTAATATATTTTTTATATTTAAAATTGTCCAAAATAGTTTCTTAGAAGTAAGGTTACCTAAAAAAATCAGCTAAATTGTAAAATTTAAAATTCTCCCTTTATTTTTGTTCCTATTAAAGCCAAATGCAGTGCCCTCTCTTTGTATAGAGTGAATTCATCATTATCCATCAAATGCCCCTCTAATCAAATACTATTTGAAAACAATATTTATTTTACTTATTTAAATTTAGAATTCTGGATTTATTTAAAGAATCTTAAATATAAAGCTGTAATTTTGGAAGAAGTGATATGCTTAAAATTTATTTTTTTGGCTTTTTTTGGTTTTATTTAATTGGATATTTTATTTACATTTCAGATGCCATCCCCTTTCCCCATCCCTCCCCCCCAGAAAACCCCTATCCCATGCCCCCTTTTCTTTTTGCTTTTATACATTTCTTAAAAATGTTAATCAAAGGCTTTATAAGTTTGGTATTGCTTAAAATTTATATGTGGCAGTGTAATCATATACAAACATCATTGATGTTTGTTACATTGCCAAAACAGAATTATTTGCATGTTAATAACAAAAGCCCAATTTCCTTTGGTATTTTAAAGATAAAAATAAAAAAAAAGTCAGTGCCACATAGATTATTGGTAAAGTTCACAAGTAGAAGAGAAAAAGAACATGAAATACTTTCTGACATCTAAGAAAAAATAATTATGTCATTACAGAGTTGCACCATGTATACGTACTTAAATATAACTTGAGACTGACAGCAAAAAGAATCTGAATGATTTAGGGTTTTTGTTTTTATATATTTAGGGAGATTTATCTTGCATGTTACAACACATTTTTTTATTAAATATTAATGCAGAAATGTCTGAATGTTAATCATTTATTACATTCACAATAATTTATCTATTTCTTCTTTCTAAATAATTTAAAGCAAAATCATTCTTCAAAACTTTTTCTTTGAAAAACTTTCAACCTGAAAATATAACAAGTGGTCAACATTTGAAGGCAGACACTTAGGCTGCTTCTTCCCTGAGACCAGAGCAGTATCCCAGTAGGCACTCAAGTACCCCAAGTACCCATGTAAGGAACAGCCATGTGCTGCCCTTGCCGCAGAGTTTGCAGAACAAATGAATGATAAGTGAAAGATATGTTCACTGTCTTTCTCAACAAAACTTTACTCAAAAATTTGACAAGCACTGTGAGTTAGGAATGTTTGGTAATTTTTAAATTTTTACCTGCACCCCTCTCTCTCTCTGCCTCTCTCTGTATCTCTGTCTCAGTCTCTCTCTCTCTCTCTCTCTCTCTCTCTCTCTCTCTCTCTCTCTCTCTCTCTCTCTCTCACTCACACACACACACACACACACACACACACACACACACACACACACACTGTTTCTATACAAAAAGAAAGTATCTGCCTGCTATTGATGTTAATATAGTAGGCAAACCAATAGGTTTGTATTATAAACATATGTTTAGCTTAAATCTGGCTATGTCCACAAATAAAGGACCAATGTGCGAATCAAAGCTAAAAAGTCGTGAATTACAGTTTTCACTGAACTGAGAAGCATTTTTTTTCCATCAGCAATGGTGTGTATTGTCAGAGTCACTAATGATACTTTACCATGAAGATCATGCTTTTTTTTCTAATAAATAAGAAACAGATGCAGAGACAAATTGTAGAAAATAATTCACAGGAAAAAAAACATAATTTTTATTCATATAATGCAATAGCATGAAAGCTACCTTGCTCACAAGATCTATTATTCAGAGAAAATAAATGGTGAAAAGTGTGGACTCATTATGGGGAGGAATAATGATATGCAGCTGAGCAACTCTATGTTTTTAAAAGAATCAATCCTGAGCTCTTTCAGATGCAACTGTCTTTTCCCCCCTCCTTACAGTTACATCTGAACCTTGCAGTAAACCCATGCACCATAGACTCTCATGTTATAGTCCTATTAATTCCTAATGGTGGTGTATAGAATACCTTTTCAGTATAGATGAATCATGTAAAAATGTAGCCACTAACTTAATTGACCAGAAATGCTACATTAGCGCTTGCTTTTACATACTCTTTTCTGTTACAGTATAATTTCTTTTCTGTTAAGTTTCCTGGGGAGGAAAGACGAACACTGATATTATTAATACTTAAGTGATCATAAGTAAAGTAAATATTATTTATTCAATACGTATCATGAAAGAAGATATTCTCTATTGTTAACATATAATTCTGGGATTTGAGGATGGTATTACATTTCACCTGGCTAAGGCCCTTATACAAGACGACAAAATCCATAATGAATAAAAATCTAGCAAAATAACATAATGCATTGCTAATAATGTGTTGTCTGTACAAAAAATATTAAAAGTGATCAAGTAAATGATAAGGCAGTAAGAAAACATACATGTTTATTTGATCACAATAGACGATGTGAATTCTGTAGCTGATACTGGACATCTGACCAAACAACATCATGATCAGAGAAAGGAGAAACATGATAGTGGTTTTATTCTGAGGGCTTTGATAATATAACAGTGTTACTCTCTATTGCTGTAAATATAATTCTCAACTGTAACTGAGAATAATCATATTAATGATAATTATTGTTACTTTAACTTTATGTTATAGTCTTATGACTCATTTTTTTTATAAATTATGAAAGTATCTCAACTCTCCTTTTAGAAATTTTCTTTTACAGAGATGCAATAATGAATGTTATTCATTTCACGAATCCCTAAGAAATTATTTATTGCTCGGAAACCTTTAATATTCACAGGATAAATTAACAATTAATTAATGAATGAATGAGAAGATGAAACATTTTAGGACTGAATTGCCTTTCTACTTTAAACTGCAATTCTATCAACTAGATTTTCTAGTTCAGATAGAAAACTAATCTAGCCAGACTCTAAAATTTGTCAGTACTAACCCAAGTAGACAAATAAATATTGTAGAGTGAAGGAAATAATTTCACTGCTTAGTGAAATGGGAAGTCAGATTTCCTGACATTGGGACTCCAACAAACATCCTGATGGACATCACATGTATTACATGGCCACTCACCTAGGTATAAAGTGCTTTGCTTTTTGCCTACCTTCAGGACTGGAAGTTTTTGAATTAAAATAACAACCAATTATATATCAAAATTTATGTAAAACATGTGATTGACACATATGTTGGTTAAAGATAAATTAGATACTCAGCAAGAATGTAAATGATCTTTCTGTACAAATATCTGGATCTGTTTTAATTTTGAAGTATTTCATTAAAGAATGAAACATCAGCAAAAAACATAGTCGGTCTGCATTATTTATTAAGTGGCACCTCAATGACAATCTTTGCACCAATTTATTATTTTTTTTAAAAAAAAAAAAAACCTCTTTCATGGCATGGACTGTTTCTTGAAATTGCATTATTTACTATTTAACTAATATGATTGTTTAATTTCTCTTTTAAAATGGCATATGATTATTTAATAATATTTGATGTTGGTTTAAAGAATTTTCATCTTATAATAACTAGAACAAATAAAGGATATTTGTTTTCATTGTGGTGGGTCAAAAGCTATTGTTATAAAAAATTGTAAATGCTTCCAGAACTAGTAGCAAAGATTCTAATGAAAGAGTTATACAAAATAGAAGGGATTGTAATACCTAACAAATGACCATCTGGGAGATAGTTTAGGTGGAAATTATACATATTCAAACAAGTGTCAAGAATTTTCTTAAAGGGAAACACTTAGAAAAATGCCCCATTTCCTTTTTTTATTTTATTATCATTTTCTTTTTCTGTTCTTATTAGATCAATAAAACTTCAATATATATATATATATATATATATACACACATATGTATACATATATGTATATATGTACATATATACACATATACATATATGTATATATGTGTATATATACACGTATATACATATATATACATCATATATATCTCAGTCATTTACTATGGAGTCCTAAGAGAAAATATGGTTGGCTCAAAAGAAAATGCACTCTTCTTTGAGCTAAACTAACTTAGTCATGATAAAGTATATTTTCCTGTATTGCCAAGCCTGTTTGCTCATTACAGTACCCGCAAAGTACACTCTATCTAGGACTCAGGTCATAAAATCCACACTGCTCTGCCCTTATTTGTTTCATGAGATCTACACACTTGTGGGAATAGCCATGGACCTTCAAGAGTGAGAATGATAGCCTCAGCACACACTGAAAGCAAAGAAACAGAGTCACCACAAAACAAAATGAATGAAGGAAATGGTGACTGTCATGAAGAGCTGTAAGTCATTCTCATTCCAGGACTATATTTGGTTCAGAGTAATGATTTTAGTCAATCAAATTTTCCTACTTCAAACTCGATCTAAACTTGATCTTCATTTTTTAAATTTTTATTTCAATTATTTTGTAGAGAACACTATAGAGATTTAAAACAAACAAACCAACAAGCAAATACCTCTGTTATAGCCCTTTGTTTTCTCAGACTTACCTATAAGGAATAAGAGCCCAGCAGAATGAGCGGCCACTTCCTCTAGTACAGCATAAGTATATTCTGATTAGTAATGATCTATAAGATGGGATAGTAGCCCCTTGCTGTATGTATAAATATTTGAAAAGGAAACTTGAAATGTATATCAAGCCCAAAGTTAACACAATAAGTAACAGGTTCCCTGTCTTTTGATCTATCTTCTTCTAATGTTAGGCAAATAAAATGACATTCTACAAATATGCACTAAAAGAACTATATATTTGACATGTCAGACACTTAATTATCTGTCTCAGTGAATAGAAAATGTACTACAAAGAGTTTCGTTGGTTTTACTCTATATCTAACATAAGCTTTGTATGCATGCATTAACCTGGACTCCTTATATATTAATTATAGATAGCTTATAGATAACTGTCTTAAACACATGATTCTAAGCATGAAGCTAAGAAAGTTATGAATAACTTTCAATGATATAGTTTTTATTTTCTGCATATTCATGCCTGTATTTTTAAAGAAACTCATATATGCATTTAATATGCTACATTTCAATCTGCTCCCATTTCCTCCACCTCAATTTCCATTCTATTCTCATCACAACTTTTTCCTCCAAAATTCACACACGCTTTACCAGTGAGTACCTTCTGGAGGTGAAGTCTAACAAGTGAAGCATTGCTATTCTGTTAGGGATCACATCTCTGAAGCACACTAAATATTCCTCCCATAGAAGTTTTTAGTAGCTCCATAGGTAAGGTATGGCTCCATGAGCTTCTGCTGTATCTGTGCTGGTATTTTCCTTCCTTAATCACATATAGGTCTTGTGTGTGCCACTAAAGCCAGTGTGAGTCCATACTTATAAGGTTCTATCCTGTCTGCAATACTGCCTTGTTTCAGACACCCACTACCTCTGTCTTTGATCCTTTTCTGTTCCTTTGTCCTCGATGATATTTGAGCCTTTAGTGAGGGGATATAATTTAGATGTCTCACTCAGAGCTGACTACTCCACATCCTCTGATTATCTGCATTTGGCCAGCTGTAGGCTCTGTTTTGATTTCCATCTAAACTTAAAGGATATTTTCTCATGAGTGTTGAAAGATGCTCTGTTCTTTAAGTGAACTTAGAGTACAGCCTATTATTATGTCTGATCCAGACTGTTGTTTTTGTTGTTGTTGTTTTGATTATTTGTTGTTGTTACTTTTTTAGTTGTTTTTTTTGTCTGTATTAATAACAACAAGCATGTGTTCTAGACTGTGAGTCTGGCTTTCACTCCACTCGGAAAGTTCTTGATCACTCTCATAATGTGACACCTTTCCATCAGTGGCTATCTTGCCAAGCAAGTCATTATAGGAACAGCATACACAGAGTTCATAGGTGGGCAAATGTGTTGATTTAATCTCCCCAGTACTGTGCATAGAAACTTCCATATGAGAGCTCCCCAGCAAGGATGAAGCTTCAGGTTAATTCTTTCTGGAACTATAAATACAAGCAGAGAGCCTGCCCAACAAGAGTGCTGAGGACTAAACTTGGGTCCTTTGCCAGAAAGGCATGCACGTGTAGCCACTGAACCATATCTCAGGCTCCAAATTTATTATGATTCAATTCATTGAGTTTAGTTCCTGAAAACTTAAAAAAAAATCAAATCAATATAATCAAACTGCAAAACTATCGTCAATAAGCAATTACTTTTTAAATATACTTTAAAAAGTGTGTTTAGATACGCTGCCTGTTCATTTAAACTACAACTCATATTTTCATTGGTAAATTTTAGAATATCAGACATAACCTTAATCCATAACAAGCATACATTTATCTCCATGTAGCAAATAATCTCAAAAAAATATAAACAGGCCTAATGATGATATTATGCTGAGCAAAAGAAACATGCACTCACTCACTTTCTATAAGGAATCTTTTTCTAATTATACATCAAATTTAACAAGAATAATATGCAATATTTAGTTGATTAGAAAGACAGTCTATTGAATGTCAAACTTATTGTCCTTGCAGTGTATTTTGAGTTTGAAATACATGAGGAATACTGGAATTAGTTAGAGCTATAATAGTTTTTTTTTAATTTGAAACTGTATTTAAAATGTTAAACTTTTATTCCAGGATTAATCAATTTAAATGTGTTGAATATTTTAATATATCATATTATAAACAGATTGATATACATCACTTATTTTAGAGAGTATTGTCTATGGCACTGAGATTGAATGAGGGAACAACATTAGATTCATAGGTTTCTTTTTTTTCCCCCAGTGGCTTTTGCATTATAGAATGTTCTCCTTAAAAAAAAAAAAAGCTCCTTGTGAACAAAATATCCACTGAAATATGTCCAACTACATGCATGAAAAATTTGGTTTAATAAAGAAAAACATATGTTTGGAACACAGGATTTTAATTATTCACAATTCTGAAACGTACAAAAACATATATGTTGAAATATCTTCTGGCAATATCAAGTGATAGAAAAAATATATGTATGCAATCTAAAATAGTGTAACAGAAAAAACTTCCCTTCTTTTTATAAAAAAAGTAATGAAAATTCATATTACTCTAAAATCAAGAATAGTTTTTATCAACATTCTTGTACTGGTGTAAGAAGATAAGTGTGATCCTATAAAGCTCTTCAAGAGCTTTACTTTAAAAATTTTTTGCATATATATATATATATATATATATATATATATGGCATTTTAATCGTATTCAATTCACATTTCTCCTTCCAACATCTCCTATGTCTCCAAACATGCTGTGTGTGTGTGTGTGTGCATGTGTTTTACAGGTTTTAAAATAGAATGTTGGTTCTAGAGTGCATGATGTTAAAATTTGTAAGAATTTGTAGTTCTGGCCAGATGCTCAGCAGTTACAAACTACACAAAGTCTCAGTCTGTATTCTCAGTGCTTCTACATCAAGATAGGCAGAGACCAGGAAATCCTAGAAGATTACTGGCCCCATGGCTTAACCTGAGGGAAAACAACAAAGGAAATCCTGCCTAAAACAAGATGGAAGTCCAGGACTGTCAATCAAATCTGTTTTTTGACCACTCTACCAGGTACATTCTGTTATTAGAGTGTCAATATGTAGTAGAATGGGCAGGCAAGTACACACCTTAGTAAAAATTCTCTCAAAATGTATCTCTGCAGAGACCAGTGGAGGCAGAGCTCAAATATGAAAATGATTCTGTAGATGACACATGTCACTAATCTCTGTTCCAAACTGCCCTACCATAAGACAGGTCTTAGTATATTTTCAATAAAATGCCTTCAAATTACAGAGGGAATAGGAATAAATATTTGAGAAATAATTTATAGTACCAAAGGCCTAGATCTAATATTGGATACCAAGCTCTCAAGACATGCACTGTTAACTCTGAGGAGCTTTAAGCCTTCATCTTTACCCGGATAATAACCTTTCAGTGATTCTTTCTCTACTCTTAATTAATAAACAAATGATAATAATTTTATAATGGAAAGTATAAAGCATTAACATACTAGAACTTTGAAATATTTACATTTTGGCTCTATTATGAATCCCATAGTTTTACTTTGGATTTATTTTTAGATTTGAGAAATTTCTCACTGAATAAATTATGACCAGTATCTGACTTAAATATATATATATTTCAATTACTGGTATTATATAAATATTGTCTTGAGTACTCCCTTGTCTGAGAGGGCATAGTAAAATCTCATCACTAAATAATCTTTGAATATTTAAAAATGTTATTCTTTTGAATAGTAAATTTAAGTTTTTGAGTTATTTACTGGTAATTCTACCAGGTCCTAAGTAATTCCGTGTCAGATAATGATTAAGCTATGATAAGATATAATTGCCATTCAATAAATAAATAAATAATACGTAAAAGAGTTGGAATTGTCCCTTGACCTTAAGGTCAATCCCAACTTAATTGCTTATTAAGCAATGCTATAGTTGTAGAGATGAGATTAGTTACACCACTTTGTGTTCCTGGCAGGTAGCATGCTTCTAGTTAGCTGCCCAGGAACTCTTTGAAGCCACAAATGAAAGTCACAGAGGCACGTTAGCTTATTTTTGAAATGCTTTGGCTAGGTCAAAAGCTGAGCACTTCAAAACCTTCCCAATCAGGGAAGTAGCCAGTGGTCACCCACCGCAATTCTTACATGGCTGGTTGGATTTCTCTTCTGTACCTCCTACATCACATTCTACTCCACTGAGTCATGGTGATTCTCCCTGTTTCCCTTTGCACAATCATTGGCCGCTGACAACTTTATTAATCAATAAAAACCAATTGGGAACAAGGACCTTCAGAGTTTGGACATACAGATTCCTGATTAAGTCAAAGCATTAGGACCAGTCACTAACATATATTTAAAAGAATTTTTTAAATAAAAAATAAGGTACACTTAGCATTTTACACTAAAATTTTCTATAAAGTTGGTTTATATTTAGTTTTGTTATGAATGGAATTATGATATGTATCTTTATGATCTGTAGTAGAATTCTTTGTTAAGTTTGCTTTGTGTTTGAAAATACAGGTAATATGAATTCTTTTTATTCTTTTTAATTAAAAACATTTTCCAGAAGTATAATGTCTGTAAGGAAAACTTTACTGAATGAAATGTTACCAACATATTAAAATCTGCTTTGAAATCTTTCTCGATCAACAAAATATTCCCTCAGTTAAGCATGATTCTGATATATAATAGTTTATTTTTATTTCAGCCGTTCTCAGTTGAATCAAAATTACCTAAGAATAATTTTTTGAATTCTTCATATGTTATACCCATCTGGGAAACACATGAGTCCTATTTCATGCAGGGGTTTGTTCAGTTCTGTTAGTTTCTATTCTACAGTTAATATATTGACCCCCATTGTGAGTAAGTGGAATGCTCATAGACTAATATTGATATACGCTAACATATTTTTAGCTTAATCAGGAATTTCTAAGCTGCAAGGTGGACATACATTCTAGTCTATCTAAATCATTTACCTTCTCTTAGTGATAAATACCTCCACCAAAAAGAAATTGAGGAGAAATGTTTATTTGGTTTACACATCAAGTTCACAGGACACTATTGATAGAAGTTAGGTCAGAAACTCAAGAACTCAAGCAAGAACCTGGAGGAGGAAAATAAAGCACAGACCATAAAGGAACACAACACAGCTTATGGCATTCTCTACATGATTCTTTCCACTCTCATTTTTCTATATCAAAGGAACACTTGTCTAGGGGTGGCACCATGCATAGTAGACTGGACTCTCCATGTCCACAATTATTCAAGACCCCCATAGACTACAGTTGTCAGTTGAGATTCCCTTTTTCTAGATGACTCTGGATTGTGTCAAGTAGGATAAAATCTAAACAGCACATGTGATTAACTTTTGTAAAAATGAAAATCTATTTTAAAGTTTCACCAAACTTGCATACATGTACTCCCAAGTTACATATATTTTCTTCATTTTAAAAATGATGAGTATTTTCAGTGTCCTTAATTTTCTTTAAAGTTGCTTGTGAGTGTGAAATAATATCACATATGGCTTTCAACTGTGTTTTTAATATAAACAGCATTGAATAATTTATTTATATTGAAAGCCATTCGAATATCCTGTTCAAGTGTTTCCTTTGACATTTTCTACTGCATTTCCTGTGGTCTCAATTGATTTATCTAGATTTCAAATATGTATTTTATTATGAACAATAACAACAAAACATTCTTTGTTGTTTACAAGAGTTAAAACACCTTACTCAACTGAGTGGCTTAATTTTTAAAGTAAGTAAAGAAAACTTTTAATGAACAGAAATTCCAAAGTTCTTATCAAACAAGAATTTGTCTATTCATTCATCTTCATGTTGTCTTCAATACACACACGTGCATGTACAAATAGTGCAAGGAAATCGTTATAATTCCCTTTACCATATCAGATGCTTCTGTGAACTGATCACTCTGTTGCTTAAACTTTTTACACACATAAATTTAAAAGGACAAACTGAATATTATCATCTAAATTTCATATGGGAATTTATCCCTCTGAATACATTGTTAATTGTAAAGCTAGTAGTTAGATGTAGATAACAGAGTGCTAGAATAGTACAGAGGAGCTCTGGGACTCAATACCACATAAAGCAAAAGTGATGGAATAAATGAAGAATCTAGGAAGCTAAGAAGCAAATATTAATTGCCCTGAGATCAGTATCAGTAGCATCATTCAGTGAAACACTAGAATTAATGGCCAGAGGAAATTCTGAAAAGTAACAGCTTTATTTTACTGAATTTGGGTTTATAATTATAAAGCAACTATGGAATATAAACTTAGATTTTATTGTTGCACACAAATTATTACTGCATTAGAGGGCAGGGTAACATTGAACTTCATATTCTCACCTCGTCTGTTGCTGAGATTATCATAGTACATCATCATTCTTGGCTATATGTGGTGGTGAAATCTAACCCAAATGCTTAATTCAGGCTAGAAAACTCGTCAAGATTATTATTTTATTAAATCATTTTGGAAAAGAAGAAAATGTTTCACATGTTAGTTTGCAGCTGTAATGAATGAGAATATCTTTAAATTGTTTCAACATTTATCCTGACAATTGATTAGATACTTTTACAGAATTAATCTTAATACTCAGACGCTATGATCAAGTGTGACCCTTATTGATCAATAGTGTATTGTTCTTATTTGTCTTGTGTGAATCCCTGAAAATTTTTGTCCTTTCATCCTTAATATGTCCAGTAATACTCCTATTGTTCTAGTTTTGTATCAAATCCTTTAACTTACATTTATTAGTTACTTTTGTATTTGTGACTGTGTGTGGTATGTACACATGAGTATAATGACTAAGGTGGACAGAAGAGAGTGTAAAATCCCATGAAACTGGAGCAACAGACATTTATGTTACAGGCTGTCACTGACGTGGATATGGGAAGCAAGCATAGTTCCTCTGTAAGAATATGTGCTCTTAACTGCCAAAGAATTTCTCCAATCCCTTCAACTCTTGAATAAATAATCATCCACCATCAGCATAGTTATCTTATTCTCCTTATATGTCAGGTACTTTTAATTTAACTTCCAAATGAAGAATGTGTGACTTGGAGAACTTGACTAATTTTTTATGAGTTCATATATTTGTTCATTCAACAAACATGTATTTAGTGCCTTTTCCCAAAGAAGGCATTGAGTGATTAAAAAAAAAAAAAAGAATAAAACATGAACAATTGTCATGATTCAGTTCAGAAAGTTCTAAAAACCCTAATGGCCCAGTTTGAATTTGACTCCAGTTTTATGACACTGGAGCATTGCTGTGTTTTCCCTTCTGCTCTTGCTGAACTTTAGGAACAGAGGAAGAAAGCAGAGGGAATCCACACAAAAATTAAGTGAAACAGACAAACAAGCAAAAGTTACTGAGACTACTTGTTTTGTAGTTTTTTACATTTTTTACTAATCATTCCATTTGTTTACATGTTAAATAATATCCCACTTTCGGGTTACCCTCTCCACCAATCCACCATCCCATGATATACTACTTCTAGATTACCCCTCTGCCAATCCCACATCCCACATCTGCTCTCCCCCTCCCTTTTGCCTGTATGAGAGTGCTCCCCCACCCACCCACACTCTCCTGCCCCACTGTTCCTGCATCCCTCTACTCTGGGGCATCAAACCTCCCCAGGACCAAGGGCCTCCCCTCTCATTGCTGTTGGGAAGGGCCATCCTCTGAGATATATATATATATATATATATATATATATATATATATATATCCAAAGAACCCTTTCCATAATACTCCTTGGTTGGTGGTCTAGTCTCTGGGAGAACTGGCTAATCAGGCCAGCCTATGTTGTTCTTCCAAAGGAGTTACACTCTCCCTCCTCTCCTCCAGTCCTTCTGCCAGCACCCTCAACAGGTTCCCTGAGTTCAGGCTGATGGTTGGCTCCAAGCATCCACCATTACATTGGTCAGTTGCTGGCTAGACCTCTCCAGGAAGTCCCATACTTGGTTCCTATCCACAAGTGCCTCTAGACCACAGCAACAGTGTTGGGTTTGGTGTCTACAGACATGGTGTATCCTCAGGTAGGGCCTTTTCTTCAATCTCTGTACCAATTTTGTCCCTGTTCTTCCTTTGGACAGAAATATTTCTGGGTTAAAAAACCTGAGATTGGTGGGTGGCTCCTTCTCTTGACTAGGCATACCTACTGGAAATGCTCTCCAAAGGTTCTATTCTCCCTCCTTTGTCTGCGCATTACAGCTAAAGTCCATCCCAATGATCCTGGTAGCCTCATGTTTCTCTGGTGTTTGGGACTCATCAGCGGCAATCCCTAGTTTCTCATCTGCCTGCTGCCTATTTGTATTCAATTTCCTGACCCTCTGTACCTCTTTCAAGTCTCCTCCAGATTCTGATACTGCCATCCCCTTTTCCTCTTCCTCCTCCATTCTCCCTCCCTTCCCCTGTCTCCTCCCATCTCCTACAATAGTCCTGCTCTACCCTCAGTGCAAGACATCCAACCCCTGAACTCCCTTCCTTCTAAGCTCCCTTATGGTCTGCAGGTTGTACCATATGCATTGTGAGCTTTTGGGTTAGTATCCACTTATTATTTCTTTTGTGTCTGGGTTACCTCACTCAGAATATTTTCTAGTTCCATCCATTTGCCTGTGAATTTCATGAAGTCATTGTTTTTAATTGCTGCATAGGAGGCTAATAGTCAAAATATAAAAAGAACTCAAGAAGGCAGACTCCATAGAACCAAACAACTCTTTTAAAAAGTGGACCACAGAGCTAAATAGAATTCTCAACCAAGAAATCTCAAATGGCTGAGAAACAAAGAAACATTCAACATTTTTAGTCATCAAGGAAATTCAAATCAAACTGATCCTGAGATTCTACCTCACACCAGTCAAAATGGCTATGATCAAAAATGCAGGTGACAGTAGATGTTGGCAAGGATGTGGCGAAAGAGGAATACTCCTCCATTGTTAGTGGGATTGCAAGCTGGTACAACCACTCTGCAAATAAGTTTGGCAGTTCCTCAGAAAATTGGACATAGTATTACCTGTGGACCTAGCTATACTATTCCTGGGCATATACCTAAAAGATGCTCTAACATGTAACAAGAATACATGTTCCACTAAGTTTATACCAGCCTTATTTGTAATAGGCAGAAACTGGAAAGAACCCAGATATCCCTCAACAAAAGAATGGATACAGAAAATGTGGTACTTTTACACAACGCAGCAATTAAAACAATGACTTCTTGTTTTGTGTTTTATCAATGCTGGGTCTCTGCTTTCTTGGGAGTTTGCTATGGGCAACAAACTGAATATGGCATGCAATGCCTTCTTATTAGACAGCACAAAAGATCAGTGAAGAAATTAAGATAGATTATTGAAGGCACACAGTACCAGAACATATTCTGTTCTGTGCTGAAAGCTATCTTTTATTTCTTTTGACAAGAATCTAAAATAAAGGGAAAATTCTCTTTAATAGTTATAACTACATTGATTATTTTATCATTACAATGAATATGTAATTTATTTTTTCTTAAATTTTGTTGTGAGATGATAACATTTATAACTTCTAGAAAGAAAAATATAGCAGAGTCTGATATTAAATTCCTTACTGTGTTCAAACCATGGAGTACTTATATTACTAAGTGGGTAATGAAATCAACACAATATCATTATATTATGCTAAGAATCATTAAGAATAAGCAGAGAAATGACAAGTAAGTTTGATTTGTTTTCTTGTCAAGAGGTCTTTCAAAATAACTGTATAAGTAGTTGATCTGTTAACCATAAAGATTGTTTAAAAAGAAAAACAATTTAAGAAACTATTTTTGTGATTCTAGATGGAACTATGCAAACTGGAAGAAGAACAACTCATAAAGTGAAAAGCTGTAAGGAATGAAGATAGCAATGTTCACCTCATTTTCTCTATCAGCAGATAATAAGGTAGTTGGAAAACCCACGCTGTATAACATTCCTTTCACATTCCACACTGGAGAGTAGATGTGTTTGTCTTCTGATACTACTATTTATATACCATTTTCGTGCCATAAATAATTGAGGTTTTGTAATCTGATTTGTATTTTTCATCACACTAATATTGACTTAATTGTAGAAGGATAAAACTAAGACATAGCAGGGTTTCAATTAGATAATTTTATGCAAAGCCTGTGAGTGTTTTGAAACCACAGACTTGATTTATTGAATTGTTAATGACAATTGTTTTTCCATCTAAGGAACATTAGAAGGAAATATATTACATTGGGAAGAATCAGGAAAATGTGGGGTAGGAAGCCAGGTTCATGCCTTTCTAGAGGATTAGGAATGATGCAGAATGCAATGTATGTGCTTCATGGTAATTGTGTTTTCATCTGAGGCTCTAAGGTTTACTCAGAAAATTAGCCAGAACCTAGGAAATCCTTGGACAATGGTGGTCAATATTCCTAACAGTAATAATACAATGTTGAGTCTATTTGTGAGTGTGAAACACTGACAATATTTTTCATGTATACCTAAATTATTATTATCAACTTTGAGCAGTACAATAGTTCACAATAGCTCATAATTTTCACTAACATGTATCAGTAGTGGAAATAAGATATATCATGGAGTATGAAAAACAAAGATTGTATGCCAACAAGGTTTTCCACTTGCTTCAAATTTTCACAGTTTGTTAGATTAAACTATGTCTCAAAATCATAATAAACATAAAAATTAAAAAAAAAACTTTTGTAAAATTTCCCAATTTGTACTTGCCACTATGTCCTACAAGGACTAATTAGACATTCAATTCAGCTAATTTACTTTAAAACTCAAGATATAATAACACTTATTTTTATTAAAAATGACATCTTTCCAATAAGGCTATTTATCTAACTGCAAGGCATTCTTAATATTTTTTAAACTTCACATGCATTAGTATCAACTACAAGGTTGCCCTGTATTTAACACAGTTGTGGCCTAGCAATCTTTGGTTCTACAAGATTAGATTCAAGATTCACAGTTCTAATCCATGAAGAGAGAAACTCTATTTATTCAAGTTCTAGCAAGTAGTAAGTATAATGATGGGGGAGCAAACAAAATCTTAGAGACAGAGAGAGAGAGAGAGAGAGAGAGAGAGAGAGAGAGAGAGAGAGAGAGAGAGAGAACACATTTATTTGACAGACAGATGAATAATTCAATTTCCCTCTAGGACCAAGTCTCAGTAAAGCCACTTTAGAAACTATTGCCTCTACGTTTCCAGCAAACTCTCATCCCTACATTGTATATGAAGTGTTTTATATGATATGTGGTGTACTTTTTTATGAGATAAAACTTTATTTCATATGATTTTTCTTATATTACTATTATTATCTATATGTTTCAATTAAGGTTTTAATTAAGAAGGAAATAATTAATGAAACAATGACTGTGTCCACCTATGAAATTTTCCTTTCTTTCTTCTTTTGAATTCATCCAGTTTAAAACTGACTTTAAGTACTTTGGAAAAGATCCATTGGGAATCCTTCTTCTACAAAGTCATTTTAAAATACAAAGTGACAGAAAATCTTGCAAAGTTATCGGTATTACTTTAAAATGAATTAATAATGTTATTTGAGGACTTATGTATACTTTATGTAGAAAAATACATAGTGTGCAAAAGGAAATATTTTACTTCATTTTATTTCTTTTAAACATTAAATAGTCAAGAATATTAGAATTTCCATTGCCTGCAAAAATCAAGACAGTCATTTCATTCCAACAACGAAAATATACTTTAGAAGTGTGCATGAGAGGGTCTGGAGAGAAGGCTCAGCATTTAAGAACACTGACTGCTCTTCCAGAGAACCGGGTTCGGTTCCTAGAACCTACATGGCAGCTCACTACTGTCTCTCCCTCCTGTTCCAGGGGATCTGACATCTTGCATAGACATACATGCAATAAAAACACCAATGTATATAAAATAAATATAAACAATTAAACAAAATACATATGAGCAGAGATGGCATATATAAAATGAGCAGTACAATCCTGGGTTGGAAGAACAGGGAAGACTTAAGGGAGTGTCGTTGTATTGAATGAAATTAAAGTTGTCAGGTGAGAAAAATATAAGAGAGAATGCTTCACACAGGGACATGGGACCCCTGACATCAGAACAAATATCTGTTTTTTAAGCCATGTGAGCCTTATACTGGCATACCTCTTAGGAAAGAAAAATGAAATAGTAGGCCATTCAAGCAATGTGTGATTTCCTGCTCTCTCTTCCTTTTCTTGACTTGAGGACTAAAGGAGTCAAGTTGTACTTGTTTGTTACATTTAGTTACATGTTTATTTAAAAACTTCCTGAAAGAGCAGGCAAAGGTCTAGAAACAAGATAACTGTCTGAGCCTGCAAACAATAGGCAATAGGCAATAGGCAGGTGTGTGTAGCTCTGTTTGTTCTGTTTAGGACATATGTCCAGATCTTTCACAGGAGTTCTGCAGCAGTAATCTCATATATTTTCAGAGGGATTGATGGATGTTTTAACTGTACCCAAAATCCTATCAATTAAGAGAAACCAAAAAGATTATACAAACATAGTTCAAAAAAAGTTAGTGATCTGAACCGCAAACCAATTCCTAAAAAAAAATCAAAACAATAACAAACAAACAAACAACATCAAGCATAAAATAGAGCATATGCTCACAAATTCTCACAAAGGAGACACTGAACGCACTTACAAAGCCATAAGAAAGCATGTCATAAATCTCAGGAGATGTGACACAGGAAGCAAATCTTCAAATAGATATAACTGATCTGCAATGATAGAATATTTATTTGATTATCAATTATTAATAATTACAATGAAAATTTTTCCTGCTAATATATGCTTTTATGCTAATATAATGGGGAGTATAATATGTAATGTGTAATATAATATATACTAATATAATATATGCTAATATACTAATATGTAATCAAAAACTTAATCCAGCTATTAAATTTATACAGTAGCTATCTGGAATATCCCCCCTATGTCTATGTAACCCATATGGTTGGTGTTTATAAATATGTCCATAATATAGTCAATTATTATTTTTGTGACTTTCTAATTATTTTTTATACCCTGCTGTTTTTGTTTCATGGTCTCTTTAGTCATAAATCCTAAAAAGAAGCCCAAGGATGAAGATGGAACCAATTAAACCATTAGATATTGTGATACATGTGTGATGGCAATCTTATTTTAAACAAGAAAATACAGAAAAACATATACATTTTCATAAGTATTCATCAATTTGATAGAGTCACAAGCTACTGGCTGTTAGCAAGCATACAATGAACCAGGAACAATTGTTCAATAATTTTAATTAACAAATTAGATAAACAAAATGTCTTTTTCAAATATCAAGATATAAATACATCCTCTTTCTTTTTTAAGGAATAAAGTATAATCAGGATAAAACAGAGAAATTTAAGTAAAACCTGATGCTAAGGAACAATTAATGAGCAGAACGGGCAGAAATAAATTTACTATTCAAGAGTCAATCAGTTTAATTAAAAAAAAAAAAAAGCCAATTGTCTCTTCATGGGAGAGGTGGTAGGGAGGAGCTGGGGGAGTGTAAACAATAATCAGAATATATTATGTGAGAAAAATAGAAGGAAAAATAAGCAATCATTCTCTCTGTCTCTCTCTGTCTCTGTCTCTGTCTCTGTCTCTCTCTCTCTCTCTCACACACACACACACACACACACACACACACACGAGGGAGCTTGTAGATATTTGTTCAATAATATGCTTCCCTCTTCAGTCACTTCTCTCTTCTCCGCTGTATCTTTTGAGACAGGGTGTCTCACTGAACTTGGAACTCATCATTTTGGCTATGTTGTCTTAACTGTGAGTTCTTGTGTTTTTCCATCCAGTACAAATGCCCAGCTTCTGTGTGGATACTGGGGATAAAAACTCATGTCCTTACCTTTATGAAACAAGGACTTTGTCCCCGGAGCCATTACCTTGGCCCACATTCTTATATACCAGTAATTTTTACCAAGCACTTAACGTATCAGCTTTTACTTATCTCTGGATCTAAAAAAACATGTACAAAATCTGAGGGAAGCTAAAAAACTCTGGCAACAAAATTAAGATCAACTAAATAAATACAGAAATATTTCATGTTCTGATATAGAAAATTCAGTGTTTCCATAGTATTATTGAGAAGTCAACCCAAGGATTCAAATAGTTTTGTGAGTCCAAAAAACTATTAATAAATATCAAAAGCTGACTCTAAAGTTTATATGAGCAACCTAGTGACACAGAATAACCACAATCACAGTTTAAACATCATGCACTTAAATATCTGGCCCTAACTGGTTGTATCATTTGGAGGAGTCTATGGAATCTTTGAGACGTAGGGCATAGCTTAAAAAGTAGATGGCTGGATGTGGACCTTGAAAGAGATCCTCACTTCTGGATTGGGCTAGAACTCCATGCCTCCTGATCCACAATATAATGAGCACATGAATCTATTTCTGCTTTGTTGAATACACTACGGAGACCCCATGACATACCTGCACACAGGACTGAAATCATCTGAAACAGTCATCATAAATGAAAGCCCAATCTGGCATTACTTCAAGCACAGTGCAAGGCAAGGGTAGCACCTATATACTATCAGACCACTGAAAAGGATCTAGGCAGACATCTGACTTTACTCAACTTCAATAACTGTTAGAAAACTCCAGCAACTCAGAAATTGTTAGTGGCATGCCAGCAAATAACTAGTCCAATAAAAAGAGAGTACAAGAAATACACTCATATGAATGGCAGAGTGGACCTTAGGTAGAACAAAGGCTCTTTTTTATTTAAAAAGGCTTTTCTTAAAAAATAATGGATATAATTAATAATATTGAAAATTACTAAGGGATTAATTAAGTGTAATCATTAAGAAAATATTGTCAGAATTTCCGTAATGTGTTAATTAACATGAATTGAACATGTACAGTATATGCATGTGTAAATACTATGCTGCACACTTTAAACTGCAAATGTATCCGTGTGTGCATTCCACTTTTATCATTATTTAATAAAAACAGTGAGAAAGGTACTAGGTAATGGGATGTCTAAATATCAAAGTAGATATAGTTCTGTATACCTTTTACCTTTCGTGAAACATAAAATGCTTATAATCCTAATGTTAAGATGAGAATCTTTAAAATTCTACAGAACAGAAATCTATGTGAGCTTAAGAAGAGCAATGACATTTTAGATATGAGAAAATGACATAATCCATGCAAGAACTAGTGATTTTTCTGAGGATCATAACAATTCCAATTTGGTTTTTACAAAATATAACAAAAGAATAAGAATACAAAAGAGACTAGCTAAGGTGTTTGCAATAAAAGACCAGTATTTAAAAACACAGTATTATTTTGAAACCCCAGCATTCGTAACAACAAGCAAATAAATATTCAACCTCATAGCCCCAATAGTCAGCAATTAGTACAAAAATAGGGATTAGCTGACAGGGCACAGAATATAGTGGTAATTATGTGTCTATTAAGGATGTTATTAGATACAATCCATATGTCATTAGACATGTGTCCAATGCCACAGAATCTGCAAACCACATATGAAGCCCAATGTGAACTATGAACCTGAGGCATGATGATGGGTTAGGGTCTAATCTTTGCATTAACTGTACCACCGACTGGGCTATGTGGATACTAAGGGAGGCCCTAAGATTTCAAAACCAGGTAAAAGGACATGAAAACCCTCCAGACTTACTATTTCATTGCATTGTGAATATAAAACTTCTATTTTATAAAGTCTGCTGCTAAATAATAAATAGAAAGAACATAAGTGCTTCAGTGTGGAGACCACAGAATGTTTATAAGAATTTCTAGAGATTACAGAAAAATGTGGAAACATGGTAAGAAAAAAAAACACACAAACACACAGAAATTCAGTATATGATTAGACTCAGATTGCTGTGGTAAATGACTTGCCTTAAGCAAATACGCTGATATTAAAAGTTGGTAAATATGTGAATGATATTATTTTCAGCCTGAAAGAACCTCCTGAGTTATTGGAACAGTCTAACATATGACTCAGTTGGTTTGATTCATTTCTCTGTTAAATTATGTTTCAAAGTTTTTATAAATATTATTTTACTTGAAAATTATAGAGAATTTGAAAGAATATGTTGTTCAAACTGTAGAATTATGTGGTGTATTAATTAGGATTCTAGGTTTTAGAGTCAACGGACACAGATTAAAAATCCAGTAGTCCAACTTGGAGGTTAATGATCACTAGAGAGATGTAATTCATTTCAATCCCTTTGTTTATGTGCCTATGAATCTGAGATAGTAAAGGTAACTATTTCTCAGAACACCTGACATTAACTGATGACCAAAGAATCTAGTTAAATAGCCTTTTAAAAACTTAAAACAAGTGTTTTAGGAATCTTAACTCATTGAAAAGACTATTTCTTATAGAAGTTTAACATTTTTCTTCTTTTAATGATCAGTCATCCAAGGCACAAAAGAGCTGTTAGAACTGGCATTTGGCTCTTTGCTTTGGAGTTCAGCAGACAAATGTTGCTCTTTCAGGACTGCAGATAAGAAAAGCTTCTTTCTTCAATCTGCACACATGTTCTACTAGAGTTCAAATCATCATAACACATGAGCATAAAAAACAAAGAAATGTTTAAGTATCACAACAAATTATTTATGAGTTGTGAATGGTAACTAGAATTTCACTGTCCAAAGGGAGTTCAGAACTGAGAGGGAGGGAGGGAGAGGAAAAAGATGCTTAGAGGATTTGTATCATTCTGTCCTTTCCTGATAAGCAACATGCCAGAGAATGAATCCCAGATTTGATCCTCTCCTCACAAAAGGAAGGAATAAAATCCAGAGCAAAGAACGAGAATATGAAGGTACATGGTGAATTTTCTGTTTCACTTCTTTCTTTCCTTCTTTTCTGCTTTTCTTTTTTCTTTTCTTCCTTCCTTTTTAAAAAATTATTGATTCAGGCTGTTTTTACAGGTATTATTTAAAGTGCTTATTAGAGACTAATATATAAGGTATCTATATCCTCAGGCATAGTTTTTAAGTTTCAAGTAAGATACATTTCATGTTTAATTGTTAGAGGATACTATTTTTCATTCCCATGTAACAGAAGACAGGGCTTTACAAGATGATTTATGTAAGTGAATGTCTCAATGAAGTAAGGAATTAAGATGTCTTTACTCTGGATTTTGATTTGTAATGATCTCTTGGGAAACACTCAATTCTGAAATTCTATTAAATAGCTACTATATTTCAAAGTTAATCACCTTTCATATTCTGATTATTATTTTCTCACATATAAGACATATACTATATAATGAATATTTAATATTAGTTTCACATGTAGAAATATTGAGTGTATTTGGGTATATACACATTTACTCTATTTTTATCAAAAATCCACACTTTATAATGATAGACTTGGGGCCTCAGGGAGAGGGAAGGTCTGGTGGGGTGGAAATGGGATGAGGACATCCTTTTGGAGACTGGAGGAGGGAAGGTGTGGGATGCGGAACAATCAGAGGGTGGACTTAAAATAAATAAATAAATACATAAATACATAAATAAATATTATTACTTGAAGTCATGAGACAGAGCTCTGAGATCCACATCATCATTTGAAGGAAAATGTTTCAGTGAGATGAACTAGTATCATACCAGACATTAAGCAGTGAGCATTACGGGTTCCCCATGTTTGTCTTTATGGAGCACAAATCTAAAGAGTGTTATTATTAAACGAACAGATAACTCAGAAAGCTCATAGTACCAGAAGCATAAAGATGTGGGAATCTGCTAAGTAGAAATATTAATGTAGTAGGTAAGTGAAAAATACAAATGAAGTCAGGCCTAGACTACTTGCCAAGTCAGAAATTTTTATGACTTTGTCCCAATGTTGAGTCTCAAACTTCTAGAACTTGTGGGTTGTTGTATTTAAAAAAAACGAAAATTAAAAAAAAATTGAAAGAGAACACTTCCAAATATCCACCACATCACACAATTTTGTGTGTTTCTGGTGTGCTTTCTAATATATAGACCTTTATTAAATCTACAAAACCATAGAACTCTCCTTGAAGTTTCTACTTGATAAGGATTATAGAAAACCTGTATGATGAAGAGTTCTTGGTGCATCCACAGGAGGGATCTTGTACCTGTGTGTATCTAGTCATGTTAAAGATTAGCATATGCATTGTTCTATTGTTTGTCTTCACAAAGAATTATTTGTACTGTAGGACTTAGTTACTATATTGTCCTTATGGATAGATGATATGCCTTCTGATTCATTTCAGATTTCTAAGTCTAACATGGCATCACTCCCAGCAAGTTACTTTTGTTTTTTCTATTTTCACATTGTGCTACCTAAGAGAGAAAATTAAGACTTATAACAGAATCTTACAACTTCAGTGGGCAAAGATTTATCACAGGACAACCCTCACTTTTAATAAAATATAAATGGTACCCCAAATAGAAAATTATACAAGAATTATACAACAGATATTTCCCCAGGGATACAGGGAAGTGAAGATGGATGAAGACTCACCTGAAAGTATCTTACATATGTCTCCCCACTGCTGTTATTTACAGATTTGTTCAACAAACATTTATTGAGCACCGGTGCTTCACCGGGGACACATTGATAGATAAATAAAGTTTTCTCTACTAGAGTGGCTTACAATTCAATAAAGCCATGAAGGCTGTAAGTAAATAGTGGCAAAATTCAGCAAAACCATAGATCTTTCCATGCTGCTCAGAGAACACTGAGAAGAAACAGCTAGGGAACTCATTCTCTCTTTATCAAAAGTTTGCTGAGATATGAGTCCACACAAATAACATACTTTGTACAGATGATTGAGAATCAGTCACGAGTACACCAAGGGAGAGATTATAGTACTTTGAATGATAACTAATAAAATGATGAATATGATAGAAGTATTTTTAGATGTATTATACAGAAACAGTAAAGTTTGTCTTTGTTTACCCCACTTACTACCCTCTTCTATATAACTCTTTTACACTGCGTTCAATACTCAGTTCATTAGCATGTTCTTTTCTTTCTCCCTAAATTCTCCATATTAAAAAAAAATGCTTAATATTTAAGGTTTTAAGTCTGATTTGATGTCACTTAACACAAAAATTTTTAGTATTAACTACTTCTCAAGACAATACATAATTCTTTTTTACAGGTGAGTAACCTTGCACTGTGTATATGCCCAGTGTTTTCCTTTCATTCACACATTTATTAGCACCTGTTCAGATTCTACCATCCAGCTACTGTGAAGATCACAGCAGTAAACCATAAGTAGGGGTGGGAATGTCACTCCTATTCAAAACTCACTGTTCATTTGGGCATATATGCATGCTTTGTATATCTATATTACAGATGTACTGTGAAATTTGTGTAACCCTCAAAATAATTCCACAGTGGATGAACCAATTTACAGTCCTACCAAAAATTAATCGATTCTTTCTTCCCACATTCTCGTTATTATTTGTTCATACTGTTTACAAAATGAGAACCATTTTGCTTAGTATGGGTTGTTACCAACTCAGTTTTGATTTTCATTTCTCCAATAGGTAAATACATTGAATGTTTTCTCATATGTTAATTTCTATGCACCACATTATTAAAAAGCTGCCTACTAGGGACTGAAAAGATGCCCTAGTGATTCAAGTCACTTATTGATCTTGCAGAGAACCAAGGTTCACTCCCCAGTAACCACTTGTTGATTCACAAACATCCATAACTCAGATTCAAGAGATTCAGTGTTCTCATTTGATCCTTGTGGGCACTAGACATGTACATGGTTCAATACACACATATGGGCAAAATATATGCCCATAAAATAAGTAGTTTAAAAAGTTAAATTTAAAAAAATAAACAAAAGAATGTCAATAACATGAGTTATCTGGTCCCTTTACTACTTGAGGAAATATTAGGTGTTATGCTGTGTTTTTTTGTTTGCTTGTTTGTTTGTTTATGATTTCAGATATTTATTTACTTTAGGAGGAGTAGCTATCCAATGTGGTCTCTCATTCTGTAGGCTGTCTCTACAACACTGTTAACTGTTTTGATATACAGTGACTATGACTTTCACATGATCCTATTTCACTTCTTGCCCTTGCTCCCTGAGTTATGGACACTCATTGCCTGTGTGTAAATATTAAATGATTACTATTACACCTATGATTTAACCTGTCATTTCAAAGTTTAAGGCATTATGCGAAGTCATTCAAACCTTTTTTCTTGTTTTGCATTGATGTGAAGGTTCTAAGGCATGTGGTTAGGTTTGGAGGGAATAAATGAAAGGGAAGAATGTAATTCTCAAATAATAAAAGATTTAAAAAAATATTATTAAAATCTAGGTATGGTATTAGTCTGAGATCTCTCAAAGGACTATGAAGGTGGGTCTTTGAGAGGACCAATGAATAAACAACAACTAACCAATATGCAGTGTTGTGAATCCCAGTCCCTATGATACTCTACCAAAATACTCTCAAACCTTGGTCTCAGGAAACTTTTTAAAAGATGAGGTAGAAAGACTGTAATTACAGCAGGATCAGAGTGTTTGCCATAAGATTGTATCTCCTAACATGAGAAACTATGGCCATGAAGTTTAATCAGCATGTTTGCATAAATGTGCACTAAACAAGGGTAATACCAACAGATAGGATAAGCTGGATAGGAGAAAGCCCATGTCAACTCAATCCTACACAAAGATCTATCAGCAACCTAGGAAGTCTGAGAGAAGCAGAGGTGATCTTCCCCAGGGAACACCAATTGGTTTTCCAGTGTCAAATGATCAGCCAAGAAATCTCACATAAAATTAATATTATCAAGATTTAAAAGTATATATTTAATAATATAATTGTATATACATATACAAACCCAACTGAAATAATGACTAGTGGGGAAAAACTGATTTTGATGTAGAGTGTTGATGGTGGATGTGAAGATGTTGAAGAAAAACGGCCACAGAGAAATGTTGTCATTAAATTCCAGTGCCAAATAAACTATGATAAAATAAACTATGTTTTCAAGAAAATTAGTAGCTGAGTAGTAATAGGGCAAAAGAAATTGATTAAATAGTTTTATCGTGGAAAACTAGCCTGCCTTGTGTTCCTGGAAAGTGGCCAGAAATATCATGGATTCTTCCAGAAGTTTTGTCTCAGCCTGAGGCCAGAAATCACAAAGATACTTGAGGACACTGGTTAACATTCAGCTTCTTGTTTTTGTCTTTCTTATTCTTTCATATAACAACCCTAATGATCACAGTGGCTTGGAATCAATGTATAATCAGAGACCTAGCAAGGTGTTCCCAGATCTCCATTCAAGATGTTAAGGTAGATATTGAAAAAAAAATCAGACTAGATAGCTCAACTCTACATGCCCAATAAATGCAATTAACCACCTTTCTTGGTATCTCATGAAACTTGCTACAAAATTGACCTATTACTCAGACGCAAAGTAAGTCTCAACAAATATATGAGAATATTGAAACAACACCCTGCCTCCTATCAGACCACCATGGATTAAAGGTGGATATCAATAACAACAACAACAACAAAATAGAAAGCGTAGAAACTCATCAAAGCTGGAAAAATCTCCACTAAATAAAACATGGGTAAAGACACTAAAAAAAGAAACTAAAGACTTTCTAGAATAAAATTAAAATGAATAAACAACATACCAAAATGTATCTGAAAACAAAAAATGGAGGCTCTACAAAGAGGCAAGTTCAGAGTATGAAATGCCTACATTAGAATAAAAAAATGGTGAGTGCTTACCAGCAACTTAACTGTACCACTGAAAGCTCTAGAACAAATAAATAAATAAATAAATAAATAAATAAATAAATTGCCTTCAAAAGTAATAGATGCCAAGAAAGAATCAGTCTCAGGGCCTATGTATATGTATATCTTTATTTGTATGTATATATGAATATATTTATATATATTATTGAAATTAATATATCATTGACTTCTTCCTTTAAATTAATTGTATATATAATTATATATGTATCATGAAACAAAGATTTAATATTTTAAGAAAATATATAAGATTGACATGTACTTATCACATAAAACTGAATGACAGACAGAGAATATCTTTACTAACAAAATTAAAAATGAAAAGATGAACAAAGCTACAGACACAGAGGAAGCCCAAAGAATCCAAGGCTTTAAATCTAGAAAATACTTTTCTTTTTCAAGTCAGAGGAGAAAGCAGAGTCAGTAGGAATTGTACTCTTTGTTCAGGTAGTCCTCACTGAATGTTGACATAAAGTAGGGAGAGATAGCTGCCACCTCGAAGTCATGAGCATAAAAAAAAAATTAAAGTTTTACCCAAAAACCCAATGGGTTATTAAACCAATTCCAGCAGGCTCTTTCTCTAAGGTCATAATAATTTAAATTGTGAAAGGTTTTCATTTATTGCAGAATATATCATGTTTGTATTACCATCAGCCCTATTAATCCTAAATGTTATATATTTAAGATACTGATATGCAGACATAGCAGATTACCAATAAATTATACACTCTTATAAGATTGGATATTTAAAAGATTATTTATAAGAGGTTTTATGACTCAATAAATTGCTTATTCTGTAATATGAGGCTATAAAAGTAGAATGCATACAATATATAATATAATCTACAAATGTGAATTAAAAACAGCTATTAATATATCAGAATTTCAATTATTAATATGGCTAAAGTAAAATGGGGCTTCATTATTTTCTTTAAGTTTTGAGGTTAAACAAATGAATGATACATTTAATAGTAAACAGGATCCATGTTTAATGATGAAATAACCTTGTGAGTTAAAATAATGAATGAATAAGTTGCCCATAGCATTCAGTTAATGAGAGACATGAAACAATTTGCCACCAACTTACTTCTTTACAGGTCTGTGGCTTACTTTGTTTAATTAAGTTATTTAATTACTTTGTATCCACAACACAGCTTCCCCTTCCTCCTCTCCTCATAGACTCTCCCTCTCACCTTGACTGCCCCCCACCTACCCCTCCTGCCCTTCTCTGAAAAGGGGAAGCCTCCCATGAATATCAACCAGCCTTGGCAAATCAAACTGCAGTAAGATTAGGCACATCTTACTTTACTAAGGCTAGGCAAGGCATGAATGGGACATACGTAGGCCCTCGGCACATATATAACAGTTGTACAGCTGAGTTGTCATGTGGGACTCCTATAGTGGGAGCAGGCACTGCCTCTGACTACATTGCCTTCGTTTGGATCTCTTACTCCTAACTCTGATTTGCTTTTAATAGTCTTCAAGTTGGTAGAGGCAAAAGTTGAACGGAAATGACTAGTTACCTAACCTTTCAAAGCAGTGCAATCTGCAAATCTTTATTCATCGACAGGCAGGTCAGTGTGTCACAGCTTGGTAGCCAGAGTTCCTTTTCAAGGATGTCTTTCAGAACAAGTGGCCAAATGAGGGAAGATACTGCACTGTGTCTTCAAAAGATAGAAATGATTTTTCCTTGCAGTGACTATTTGCAAAGTCTTAGAAAATCTTCACAATGACAAAAATATTTTATTTTACTTATAAACAATCTTAAACTTCAAACTTCATCTTCTAATTTAGCACTTTATAAATACAAGAATAAAAAAAAGACATACCTAAATTCCCAAACACAAATTTTCATGAAAACCAAGATTGCCTAAAACAACTCTTTATAATGTCATCCAATCCATTTAAATTAGACTGGTAGATAGATCTTGAAGTCTTTGTTATAGTCAATGTGTTGTGAATATAAAATACACTATTTAAATAAATTGAGTTATAAATTATGAGTCACAGATACATGTTAACTAGAGAAATCTATATATGAGAATATACCTTTAACTAGTGTAAAATTATATTTTAATTTTTAATTTAATTTTTGTTTTATGCTAAATAAACTGAGCATAGTTATTCATAATGCATCTTTGAAGGACTAAATCTGAGATACCTTAAATAAAATACAGACTACCTAGGCATCCTTGATGCATTGTCTCCTTTAAAATTGCCAATAACAAATGAACAATTTATAACTTAAAATTATGGATAGTTTGTTACTTTGAAAAAGACAGTTTTGCCCTCTATTTCTGGAGAGTTTTATCAATATTAGGATCAATATACCATTGGGTACTAAGGCTTTTCAAGTTACACAAAATGAGTTTTGCATCAGTACTGTTCCGCGCCCCTTTTTGAGTCTGCTTCGCCCGCGAAAGAGACACGTGAGGCAGTGTTCGGGTAGTTACTACAACGAGGCTTTATTCTTGTATCAGCAGAAGCGGAAAAGACCCAAAGCCCGGGAAAGGCACTGCTATATGTACCCTAGAGTGGCGTGTTCACTTCTGATTGGCTGTTCACTCATCACCCCATATTACTCCCCGGGGATGGGCAGTGACTTTGGCGTGCTTTTGCCTTTTGCACCTGCGCAGTTAGTTGTTTACTTGTGGGAGCACAGGATGCCCGAGCCATCTTGTAATGGCGAATGTTGTCACGCTCACTGCGGCTCCTAACAAGTACTTGTTGATTCCTTCTGTTTCTGCTCAAATACGTACTTTATCTATTTTAATAACCTTTATAATTCTAACTATGCAGTCTAAGAGACTGGTCATCATTACTCGTAATATTTTTAATTCATTTTTTAATTCCAACTATACCTAGCAAACTGTTTTAAATTATAATAGCTTAAAATAATTCCAACATGAGAACCTTTAAAAGTTTTCCTCACAAACCTCTGCCCTATATTGTTGTTAGGCAGGGAAGGCTTGGCCTCATCTTGAATTAACCTCATACCTTCCTTTTTGTTTGTTTTGTTTTGTTTGTTTTTGTTTTTTTGTGGATTTTTTTTGTTTTTTGTTTTTGTGTTTTGTTTTGTTTTGTTTTGTTTTGTTTTGTTTTGTTTTTGTTTTTGAAAAACTCTGAAGTCGGGTCCTTTATTTCTCTTTTGTACAGTAGGCCATGAATTCATATGGAACAGGCTCCAGCAGCTCAGGCTCTTTCCCGTTAGTCTTCACAAAGTGTGCTTCTCTGGGTGGTGCAGGCTGGCGCTTCAGCTGAACCCAGGTGCCCTTTTCTTAGGCTTCCTTCTTCTTCTGATCGTTCTTCTTCACCCACTTCAGGAAGCTGCCTCTGCTCTTCGGGTGCTCGATGTGCTCGGTCGGCACATTGATCCTCTTGGCCAGAATCTTGCCCTTAACTGGCTTGTTTACAATGATGCCCACGGCATGCTGGGTGACATTGTAGACTCCTCCGGTTTTGCCGTGGTAGTACTTATGGGGCATTCCTTTTTGAACAGTACCCATTTGCTTGATGTCTACAATATCACCCTTCTTGTAGATTTGCATGCATGTGGCCAAAGGAACAACTCCATGTTTCCTGAAAGGCGTAGAGAACATATACCAAGTGCCTCTCCTCTTTCCCTTTGTGTTCGTCATTTTGGCGAGTTAACTGGAAGATGGCTACCAGGGCCGAAAGGACATATCATACCTTCTTTATACTAAGGTTTTGATTTATTTACTGAGATCCTTCTGTAAATGGTTTGTGAAATTTCAACATAGGAAAGTAATGTTTATTGTTGGACAAACTCGTGGCAAGGGAGTCCCGAGTCAGGGCTGCCACACCTCCAGTGGGTCTGGTTCCCACATACACTAGAAGGTCTAAGGTTCCAAAGCTGGGAACCTGTCAGAAGGCCTAGAAGACTCGTGGAGTCCAAGAGATCCAAAGCTTTTATTCTTCATGGCGTGGTGGATGGGTCTGGATGTGGGCACCCCCCACCCCAATCCAGGGGAGAGCTGACTTAAATAGGGAGGGGGAAGAGGGGTGGTAAGAATTTAATGAGCTAAGACCCTGGCCTTTAAATAACTCATTAATATGTAAATCTCAAGGCTGAAGCCTGTTAATCACACCCTCTACCTGTGTCCTATGTGACTGAATGGGAAGGTTAAATGGAGATTAGACCACTTGTCAGGGCCCTGGGTTCTGGGGGTGTGAGTCTCCGGGTTTCAGGCCCACGCCAACCCTAGCACCAAAATACCCTTCCACGGCCTGACAGTTTATGCTTAGGGAAAAATTATCTTTTCATAGAAAAACAAAGGTAAAACATACATTTCTTTGAATTCTAGAAAGTAATGCTTCAGTCGAGTTCATACACGTTCAAAAGGCATCCTACCAAGAAAATACGGGCACATTTTTATAAGATCAAAGGGGTAACGTTTCCCCAGCAACAGTACATGGTAAGCCTTGAAGGACATAGAATTGTTTAATGTCATTTGCTTAATTATATTTTGGCCTTGTAGACGAATTACATTCTTCAAACAGTGGTCATCAAACAATGAAAACAAATGGCTAAGCAAGCTAATCCAGCTGCCTCATATTTATGTATACCTTGCAAGCAAATAGGTTTTTTAATTAATGTTAAAAATTTTTAATTATTTTATTTATTTACATTCTAGTCTCTGCCTCTCCTCCCAGTCCCCCATCCCACAGTTCCTCATCCAGTTCCTCCTCTTCCACTTTGCTCTAATAGGGTGCTCCTCCCCTACCAGGCTTCCCCCTTCCCTGGGGCCTCAAGTCTCTCAAGAATTAAGCACATCTCCCACTAATGCCAGACCAGGCCAAGCTCTGCTACATAAATGCCTGGGGCCTCCTTGTATCAGACCATGTTTGATCCTGACGGGTGTCTCAGTCTCTGGGAGCTCTCTGGGGTCTGGGTTAGTTGAGACTGTTGGTATTTCTATTGGTTCAATCTTCCTTTCAGCTTCTTCAATCCTTTCCCTGATTGAACTGGAGTGGTCTCTGACTACACTCCAATGCTTGGGTCTAAGTATCTACTTCTGTCTCAGTCAGCTGTTGGCTAAGTACCCTTGGAGGGCCATGCCAGGCTCCCGTCTGTAAGCACATCATAGCATCAGTAAGTGTCACCTTGTTGTCTTCCCATAAAATGGATCCCAAGTTGGGCTGATCATTAGACTGTCTTTCCTCAATCTCTTCTCCATTTTTGTCCTTGCAGTTCTTTGACAGGAACAATTCTGGATCAGGTATTTTGACTGTGGGTTAGTAACCTTGTCTCTCCACTTGAGGCCTTGTCTCTTTACTGTAGGTGGACTCTTCCAGAAGTTCCCTTTCCCCAATGTTGGACATTTTGTCCAAGGTCACCCCCAATGAGTCCTGAGAGTTTTTCACCTCCTGGGTCTCTGGTACATTCAAGGGAGTCCCTCTACCTCCCTTTCCCAGAGGCTGCTTATTTCCATTCATTCTCTTGGCCCTCTGGGCTTCTCTCCTGTTCCATCCCCCATAACTGATCCTGTTCTCCTTTCCCCTCTCCTACCCAGGTCCCTCTGTTAAAAGTTTTAAAAAGCAAAACTACTATATTTCACAATGTTTGAAAATGTTTTTGTCTAGGTGGGCTGCCTTGTCTGGCCTCAATGGGAAAGGAAGAGCCTAACCTAAAGTGCCAGGGTAGGGTGACATTCAGGGGGGTGGGGATCTCTCAAAAAAAAGGGGGGCATGGGAGGATGGTAGGAGGGTTGTGGGAGAGGGTGACTGGAAGGGGCAGTGGGCAGATGTGATGTGAATAACTAAAGAAAAATTAAATTACTTCAAAAAGAAACATATGTCAAAAAATAAAGTAAAATAAATATTACCAAATCCAAAATGGGATTTAAGTTGAAGCATGTTGGTATTCTCTCTGAGTTTTTTATTTACAACAACAAAGGAGCGCAGTTACAATGGTGAGAGAAAAACCTACAGTACCTAAGATAATTAAATCCTTATCTATGTCAGAAAGCTACCCAGTTCTGGGTGTATAACCACACTGTGTTTCTTATTGACATCTCCATTCCAGTATTAAACAACTTGAAGCTTCCCACATAGTCACACCAGTTGCAAACTAGCTTCAGATCAACATGTCTCCTGTCAGCTCTGTAGATCTATAATGGCAAATTGAACTACTATGATGGTAAAGAAATATATCTCTTTTTACACACGTCTTGGTTTCTTGTAAACTTTGTACTTACAGAGGATTCTTAAAAGTAGAAAGGGTTTAGACAGTGTGTGTGTGTGTGTGTGTGTGTGTGTGTGTGTGTGTGTGTGAAGTATGTATGCACGTGTATATAAATAAGATCTTGCTAGTACAGACTTATGTGGATCCCTGAAGTTGACAATGGACATCTTGTATTTTCTCTCTCTATCTTAGTTTTTTTTAAGAGTCTCATTAAACCTGTATCTCCCTGATTTGTCTGTTCAGGTTGTACAGAGAGACTCAGTGGACCACATTTTTTCCTTGCTGCCCAACCTCAGCCCCCAGTTTGTTCATGTCAAAGAACTTAACTCACATCTTCATAGTTGGAGCACAAGGCATTTAGACTCAGCTGTCTCCCCATGCCCCAGAGTTTGTACTTTTAACACACATTTTATATATACATATAAAATTTTTAGTATATTACTATTTTTTCAGTGAAAGTTTACAATTATACCAATGGTTCATGTGAATTTAATCTTTAATTCATATCTATAACTGCCAATGTGAGGATAAATTGAGTTGATATTTACAATTAAGATTTTGAATTACTTGATAATTGAAATGTATTTTCAGGTGGAAAAAAACTCAATTATAAAGTTGTATAGATGTTGGGGGCCGACTTTTAGCAGAAAGCAGCTATCAGCTTTGCAGCCATCTTGAGCCATATACCCTGACATGAGACTTGAATTACAATAGCCTACAACAACTGAGAACACTCCGATAATCTTGGTTTAGATACCTTGAGATTAAAGGTGCGTGAGATTAAAGGTGTGTGACTTAAGAGTATGATTTAGAAGTATAGAGATCAGAGTTAAAGACAAGACCTAAGGGCATGATTAAAGGTGTAACTTAGAGGCGTGGCTTAGAAGTAAGATATATAAAATGCAGAGACAGACAGTAGGATTCAGACATTAGGGAGACTATAGAAGATAGAACCAGATGACAGACTCTAGAGGGAGAATCAGACAGGAGACACTTAGAGGAAGAGAGACTGAAGAATAAACGGGATTGAATCACACCCTGTCTGGTCTCCATTCTTTGAGTCTGCCCTCATCCTCGCTCTTGCTGAACCCCGACCCTCAGACCGGAGCAGCAGCTTGGGCCAGGATACAGTGGCCACCCAAACGTGGGTCGGCCCGGGCCTCAACATTTTGCCTGGGCTGCAACATTTATTTTGGCAGCCCCAACTTGGGGCTAGTGCGGTCCCCAACATTTATTATGCATTTTCAGGTGGAAAAAAGCTCAATTATAAAGTTGTATAGATACATAAATAGTCATACACCAGAATTTTGAAAAGACAAGAAAAGAGATTCGCATTAACTATTAAGTATGCATGATGTTAAATAATAATGATACTATCATACTGATAAAATTGTAGGCACATGAGTTCATAAATCGTTTGAAGTCTGGATATGCCAATAAACAAAACAATGATCAGCTGATTTTCTCCAAGAGTGGTAGAGCAAATTACTGATGAGAACATAAACTTTCACGACATGGTGGGGAAAATATTGGACTTTAACTTCCAGACTTCTTGAATTTGACCTAAAAACCTAGAGAAAGTAGCTGGATGAATTGAACATGTTAAAATACAAATAGAACAGAAGAACACTTGGGGAAATGACTATGCCCTGAGAAATCTAACATATCTTACATAAGATATGAACTCTAATTTAAAACAAAAAATAATAAATTGGGTTTCACAAAAATTATGTCTGTCTTACAATGTCATTATTTCAAAAACAAAGTCAAGTCACAGAATGGAGATACTGAAGTGTACAAACATTTCAATATTTCAATTTACTAGGTTATATGTAAAAAATATTAGTACATGTCCAGAACAAAATATTTTTCCAGAATTACAGATAAGTAAAAAGAAACTTCAATCTCAATGAAAACTTTTTTTTTAACAGTAAGATTAGATGTCTCTTTTTCTATTGAGGCTAGACAAGGCATCCCAGTAAGGGGAAAGAGATCCCAAAGTAGATGATAAAAGTAGAAAAATCAGTTCAATATATAAACTGATTGTGAGCATTTTATGATACTACTCCTTTTGGGAATGATAAACCAACTAAGCAGCCTATAAACTACAACAACAAAAGTAAACTGGATTTTCCTAGTTAGACCGGGGGATATAAAGAGTATGGCACTGACACAGTTAAAGTCTAGTGAGAGTCTCCTGGCTTGATTCTGGTAGAGAAGAAGGGTAAACTTGCTATCTAGTATATCTAACATGTCATCTTTGAGGGTTGTAGTTCTCTTACAAGAAAGTTAGTGATAAACTACGACCCTCTAAAATTCCCAAACTCTAACTACTATCACTTTGTTGGACATGCTGCCAAGGGATGAAACTCATGTAAATACTTATATCCAAATCTTTCTAAAGAAAAATGGCAGTATATACAAAATGACTTAAAGTAACACTTGGTTTATGAAAAGTAGAAATTTAATATTATTTTTGTTATCATTACTACTGTTATTGGATAAATTTTAAAGCTTATTCAAGCATCACATTTAGAAGTATAATAACAAGTAGCACTTAGATGTTTCAGGGCTGTATCCTAATTTAAAAAAGACACTAATAATGTCTGTCTACTTATTGCCATTTCAAATCTTTCTCCAACAGTCAACATTGTTATCAAACATAGCTTAGTCTTACTAGGTATTCTCCTCTGACAATTGGCAATGTCAAATGCAGGGTCAGCATTCAACAATATGACAAAGCCAACAATAGCTAGTGTCCTTTCATTAAAGTGTGATTTTCTGATACTCCTTTCTTCATTTTATAAGCATCATGAGCTAAATCTTTGTGAAAGAAATAATCTCCCATATGGTCTCTGGGATCATCTTGCCTTAAATTTTTCTTGTTCCAAGAAAAAGAAAAAGAAACTAAAATCCAAACCCAATTTATAAACAAAAATATTTCAAATTCAAGTAATCTCTTTTGAAGATAGAAAATACATATTTACCTATACATATTTTTATATAAGTACTTATATCTATTTCTTCATAAATATACACATATGTACATATTTAATGCCATTAAAGAAAAATGACATCTTTATTTCAAATGGTTATACAAAGTACATCTTTAATATGTTAAGATTTCACATTAAAATGTATTGTCTCTGAATCTAAATGTTAGTAAAATAATTATCTTTCATCAAATTAATCTTCTAAAAGCATAGGCTTGCATTCCTAGAAAACATAGCTTGTTAGTTTAACCATTACAAAGACATGGTCTTTAAAATCTGTTTTCACAGTGAGCTTTCTGTTTTTATGTGTAAGCGTATATTACTTATACTTGAAATAATTTATAAAGTGCATATCAAATATATTCATTCATGACTACTTCCCTCCAACTCTCCCAACTCTCTCTCTTCTACCACTTCATATATCTCATTGAGTTTGTTCTTTTCCCTTGGCTATTTCTGTTATTAATAACACTCTGAGTCCAAACAGAGCTGTCCACATGCACAGGGGTATGTGGCCATGCACTGGAGCTTGCTGAGGCATGAGTGACCTACCAACAGTGGTATCCTAAAGAGACTGACCCTTATTTAACATTAGCCATCTGTCAGCAACTCGTCAATATGGGTGTGGCTTTGGTGACTTCTCCCCAACCTTGCTGAAATTTTGATTCCAGGTAACCACATCTACAATGAGTGGATGTGTGGAACAGCCATGTCATGGCAAGAAGTCACATTTCAGAGCTCTTCTCTCCATCTTCTGGCTCTTATATTTTCCTTGAAGTTTCTTGAACTTTGCATGGAAGAAGGTTAATATAGGTGATCCAGTCATACCTGAGCACTCAAAATCATTATGCTCAGCACCTGGCCAGCTACAAGTCTCTGCATTAAACACTGCTCATTGCAGAAGTTAGCTACTCTGACCATCATGGAGAGTAGGACCAACTTCAAATACTTATTAATTTTTTAAAATATCTGAAACTTTCTAATGAATGCTAATGTGTAGTTTAGAAATTAAATAGCTATAATAAAGTTTGTTGTATTAATTAACCCAGTTTATGTTGTTATATAATTTCAATACTTATATTTTCAAGGTGACATATATGAATTACATTTGAAGGCCCAAAATGGCATAAGTCCCATTTTTACCATGAGGTTGAATGAGTCTAATATAAAAGTCAGGATCATCTTTTATTTCTTAAATAGTGCCTCATTTTCACATTAACTATTTTGTGTGAAACTGTTTTTACTACCAAGATACTAGGTATAACACAAGTATCAGAAGGATTTTGAAGCTCAAATTAGTTTATACTACATTGTGATTACTTATTGAAATAATTTTTAAAAGCCTATTAGAATGTAAAGTTAGTAAAGTTTGATTTTTGTAGCCCATATAATACAGCAAATGATAAATGGGACAAAAGACTCCCACATTTTATACATTTTATTAAAAGGTATAAAAATACATTTTAATAAAGTAAAATTAGTATTAAAATGCAGAGTAAAGATAAAGAAACTGTGAAATTAACTGAAGAATTTGAGGAACACTTGAGTTAATAGTGACAAACATTGGTTATGGAAGATGACTTGATATTAAAAATATGCTGATTTAAATTATTTAATGAAAAGAGAATGGAATCTAAAAACAAAATGGAGAGATCTCCTACATGTGTCTCTGAAAGTGGGAAATCATTATTCTTACATAATTATTATCTGGATTATAATAAACATTTAATAAGGTATGCTTTAATATTTAAAACACAGATTTTAAGATACACTTGTGGGGTTACTCACACAAGACATGATTAATTAATCAACGATCCAAGGTTTTGATGACCATCCTTGAGTGTAAAAACCTTCATAGAAGGAATATAATTAGATCCCTGGGACAAAGACCTGCTGTAAAATGACCATTACCCAAGCAATAGTAATTCAAGCAATAAGCTATATAAGACATAAATTTATGAGATAAATTCTGTGATTAAGTAATTGAATAAATAATGTGCAAGTATGTAAATGAATGTAATGAACAAATCTATTTCACATGGTTAATGTTGATGATGTACTGTCAAACAACTGGAAAGAAAACTACTACTTACCACCTGTTATACACACATTCGTTGTGGTTACAAATTCTAAAGAATGGAGAATAGAAAGGGAGGGCACCAGAACCTCACAGTGGAGAGAGCAGTAAACACTACTTTAACCAGGCAATCAAACTTAAAGGCAATCATGGAGAATCATGATGATAATACAGACTCTTGACATGATGTGATGAGCAAGCCACTTTTTCTCTGTGGTGGCCCCGTGAATAGCCCATAACCAAACTCTAATCACGAGGAAAACATCAGGACAATTTTAGTGATGATTCAGTGTACAACATGCCTGGTATCATTACTGTAAAAAGAATACACAACTGATAAGCTGTGCTAAAACAGGTTGTCTCTTGTGAAACGTGAAGTGAGGAAAACTGAAGAACAACCATATATTTATCTCAGGAAATACAAGTAAATACACAGAATGATCCAAACTTAAATACAAACATTTCACATATTTGTAAGAAAGACATTTGATATATTACATATTTCCACATGCTATTACACAAAAACAATGTATTATAAAAAGAAATACCAATTTTAGAAAACAAAATGAAGAAAGGTTTAACAAGCAAAACCTAAGTCCATATATTCAAGACATTAAATATTAATTGCCGTAAAGACACAGTTCATGTTTGGTAACAGAATATTTACATTATTTTCACCCTGAGTAGCTAATTTTCACTGCATTTGGCCTACAAAGTAACGAGTACATATTAAGTATCTGCATTATATTTTGTACTTACTTTCAAGGAGAGCTGCCTATCAATTAAAGAAATAAACTGAAATTCTATGTACATGCTTCACAAGACTGAGGAGCATATTAGTTATTTTCATTG